>NC_056726.1:112363776-112421276 GCF_019279795.1 Protopterus annectens | reverse complement strand
ATTATTTTCCACTTACACATATATAATTCCCTAGTAGTAGATGTTTAACCTCTAGTACCTGCTGCATGTCCTCAGAAAAAAGTGCCTGAAAGGTATTAAAATTAGACTATCTAGGCAGTCAAAGAGAGTTTATAAGCTGAGGTATAGTAAACAACCCCTGTCTTGTGTGAATAAATCCAGTCTTTGCTGAAGCCTGTAGTAATTGCCCTTGGCCAGTTTGAAAGAGGGAGGAACTATGGATGTTATGTAGTCCAATCTCGCCTACATTCTTACCCGTGGGTTCGGAGCCAAATGTCGGCTTCGACTTGGCCAAACTTTTCTAGCTCGAAGTCTTTCTATTGGCTGGGCTAAGATGGTATCCCATGCTGCACAGCTCTCTATCCCCAGATCTCGTTTGCTGCTCATGTAGCTTGGGCATGGTCTCGCTCTTGACTGTGGCTAAGTACCCTTTTTCTTCCTATCAGAGAAATTTGTTGCAAACAAAAAGCTATTGTAATAGCTATTGTGTGTTCTTGTCTTGTCTTGTAAAAAATTGTGTTTTGGATCATTTATTCTGTGTTATCCCACTAGCTGTTTCCAACAGGCTAGGCCCGTTTCAGTTAGAGGACATAGTCTGTCCCCTTGTTTCCTTTGTGTTTTTTAAGTTTACTGGGACTAAGTACCATTTAAATTAGAGGTATTAGTCCTTTCTCCCTTGTGTTTGTCTAAAGATCGTTTAACTTAGAGATCTTGTGGTAGTTGTGTGTGTTGTATTTTTTTTCCTGCCTTGTGACTGTTTGACTGTTGGTCCTTTTTTTTTAGGGTGATGTTCTTGGTGCTTTATTGGCTGTTGGTTAACTATGTCCAAAGATCCTAAGGAGTACAAGCCCTTGGGCTTCAAGAAGTGCTCTAGGTGCAGTTACAAAATGTCCATTACTGATGGACACTCCATCTGTGTGTATTGTCTGGGAGCGATTCATCTCAAGGAGTCGTGCAGATTCTGTCATGCTTTTAGTCTGAGAGTTCTTCAGGAAAGGAAGAATAAATTGATTTTGAAGGGACTTCTGAAATCCTTCTTCGAGGAGGGTCTGGAGAGTGCTTCCAGCTCTAAGGCTAAATCTTCTAAATCAAAAAAGAGATCTCCAGCTCCATGAGTCTCCTCAGAGCCACCGGAGAAAATAGCAAAGTCTGCTTCGACATCCTCGGCTCCATTGTCTTCGGGGCCGCAGGAAGTGTCAGTTGTCATGGAACCTGCTTCGGCTCCAATTTTCTTGGAACCTGTTCGGAGCCGATAGCCTAGTGTTAGGCCATTATCCCCTCCTCGCAGGTCCCCTTCGGAGAAGAGGTCTCATTCTCCTTCTCTATCCTCTAAATCCTCCAGGACCTTATCAGATGTGGACATTGATAGAGTGGTGCAGAGACTCCTTCAGTCACCGGTTCTGGCAAAATTGTTCTCGGCTCCGACCCAGTCGGCTCCAGAGATGGTCCCTCAACCTGCTTTGATACTTCCTCCTCCGAGCGCACCTCAACTTTCAGAGCCAGAGTGCTTGGCTCTGCGTGATATCCCTAGGTCGGTTCTGACAGCCCCTCCTGGCTTATCGGTACCGACGTCAGCTCCAACCCCGTCAGCACCATCCACGGGGTTCAGGACTCAGGATTCTTCGGTTGGACCCGAGGGAGAGCCTTCGGGACACCTCTCGGCTCCTAGTCTCCCTCTCGGTGTTTTCAGTGAGGGGAAGTTTGACTTCTGTTGTGGCTTCGGAGGCTGGTCATTCTTCAGATTTGGGGGGACCAACCTTCGAGGCCATGCAGAGCACGCTGGCCAGGTCATCAGCGGAATCATGTGGGTCAGTCATTCTGTTCCCTACTACTCCAGTGCAGGTCTCTGATCACCTTCTATCTCTAGACAGTGGAGCCCCAAGGCCTCAGGGTACCCTCATGAGTGTTCCCCACATTTCTGAGGGCCCTTCAGAGTTTTTGCCTGAGGAGCCACCCAGAAAGAAGATGTGCAAGAGGAAGCACATAGATTCCCAAGATGAGTCTCTCACATCAGACACCAACCTCGAGGAATCGGAGGGGTCCCCCAAGTCATCCTCTGAGGATGTTTCTTTCTCTGACATCCTAGAGACTTTGAAGCAAAGAGGTGACTGGCCATCCAAAGCCCCCTCCAAGGAGGAGTCAGTCTTCCTGAAGGCCTTTGGTGCTCAGCCCTCCACCTCCTGGGTATCTCCACCCTTCGACGAGCTTCTGGATTTGGTTTGTCAAAGGGTGTGGGAAACCCCTGACTCTGTGGAACCAGTCCCCAGGAGACCCAATAAATATTTGTCTGCTCCTCCTGATAAGGAATTTCTGTCCAAGGGAGTCCCTGTGGATGCCATGGTGGTGGCAGCTGCCACTCAGAAGGAATTAGCCGAGACTTCTTCCACCGTCCATCCTCCTAACAAGGAGTCTAGGACCATGGACCAGTATGGGAAGCATACTTTTTCTTCAGCGATCTTTACCTTACGGTCACTGAATTATTTATCACACTCTACATGGCTCCAGAGAGATCTCCTCAAGGAGCTTGGAGATACTCTCATGGGTAATGTGTCTGAGGCGGTGGCTCAGACGGTCAACGCTCAGTTGTCTACCCTCAATTCCATTGCAAACTCTTCCATGAGGCTAATCTCCTACACAGCCAAAGGAGTGAGTAGGGCAGCAAGTTCAGGAGTTGCTCTTAGGAGACAGGCCTGGATGCACCTTTGTCATTTCGTGGAGGCCTTCAAGTCTTCATTCACCAACACCCCTTTTGATGGTTTCTCTTTCTTCGGAACCAAGGTGAAAGAAACTCTCACCAGGTGCGAGCAGGAGGGAAAAACTCTGTCTGCCATAGGATTCCATTTTTCCCTTCCCTCTAGGCCTTATCCCAAGGCCCAGAGGGGTGGCAAAATGTGGTTCAAGAAATCACAGAGGTTTTTTCCCGATGCACAAGGTGATCCCCCCTCCAGAGGCAGGGGGGGGTGGTTATTCAGGAAGATGCTACCCTAGGGGCAGAGGAGGCCCCCGCAACTCGGGAGGCCATGATTCCTTTTGTGGTTCTCCCTACCACTGCTCCTGATGGGAGGCCCGACTGTGCGTTTCCGGGGCCAGTCGGGGGTCGAATCTCATTATACCCGGAGGCCTGGCAAGACATCACCCAGGACCAATGGGTTCTACGAATAATTTCCAGAGGATATGTCATTCCCTTCTCATCAAATCCCCCTTCAATCAAGAAACTCCCGGATGTTCCACCCAGTCAAAGGGATTATGCAGCTTCAATAGTTTCAAAGGTGCTAGAAAAAGGAGCTATCCAACATGTCCCCTCAGACCAGTTCGGATTAGGGACTTACTCCAGATTATTTTTGGTGCCGAAAAGGACAGGGGAACTGAGACCCATATTGGATCTCAGTCAACTGAACACCTATGTGCGGAAGTCCATGTTCCGAATGGTCACATTACAGTCTATTCTGCCATTGTTGGGAAAAGAAGTGTGGATGTGCTCCATTGACCTCAAGGATGCTTACTACCACATAAAGATGGACAGGGCATCCAGAAGTCACCTATGCTTCCAGCTGGGAGTCAGTCATTTTCAGTTTCAAGCCCGCCCTTTGGTCTCACCACAGCCCCCAGGGTGTTTACCAAATGCATGGCAGTGGTGACTGCTCACCTGAGACACCAGGGATTCCAAGTGTTTCCATATCTGGACGACTGGCTCCTTACTGCCACCACCAGGCATCTACTACTTCAGACCAGGGATGCTACTATCAACCTATGTCAACAGTTGGGCATCACATTGAACTGGGAAAAATCTGCCTTGTTGCCCTCACAGCATGTCACTTTTAAAAGCGCCAAACAAGACACCGTCCTCATGTGGGCATTTCTACCACAGGAAAGAATCAGAGTCCTACAACAACAAGTTCATGCCTTGCTCCCTCTGAGAAGGGTGAAGGCAAGATGGGTCCTCCAACTGTTGGGGACAATGGCTGCTATGATTATGTTAGTCCCTCTGGCAAGGTTACATATGAGGCTCCTTCAGTGGCTACTCTTTGCCCAGTGGTCTCTTCAACGTCTTCCACTTTTTCACCCTATTCGCCTCACAGACAGGTGCAAACAGAATCTCAGTTGGTAGCTTTGCACCGAGAACCTGAATGCTGGAAAGCCCTTCGTTCCTGCGCCCCCCGGTTGCCACGGTGACCACAGATGCCTCCCAGATGGTGGGGGGGGGCATTATCTAGGCAGGACAGTCCAAGGCACGTGGCAAGAGCACGAGATGCATCTGCATATCAATGTCCTGGAGATGAGAGCTGTGCTACTAGTGTTGCAAGCACTCCAGAGTTTTCTTCCTCTCAGGACTATTGCAATCCACTCAGACAATATGTCAGTGGTGTGGTATCTGAACAAGCAGGGAGGAACCAAGTCATATCCCCTTTCCAGAGAGGCCATGCAAGTGTGGCAGTGGGCAGTTTCTTCCCAATGTTTTCTGGTGGCAATGCACATTCCAGGGAAGTCCAATGTGATCACAGACAGGCTAAGCAGAGCTATTCTGATGCTTTACGAGTGGTCCCTGAACTGTCAAGTTGCGGAACAGATCTTCTGTAGGTGGGGTCAGCCTTGCTGCGACCTTTTTGCCAGCCCCCTCAATGCCAAATGCAGCAGCTACTTCACATTGATACTCCTCCAGGGGGAGTCACCTAGGGATGCTCTAGTCCATGATTGCACCTCCGGTCTACTGTATGCCTTCCCTCCAGTCCCCTTGCTGTCAAAGGTTATTCAGAAAGCGCAATCCTTGGGAAGCAGAATGATTCTGATTGCCCCACACTGGCCTCGTCAAATTTGGTTCCCCTTTCTCCATCCCTACCTTATGGATGCTCCTTAGATTCTGGACCCACAACCAGACTTACTGACACACATGTCAGGGCAGCTCCATCCCTATCTTCAGACCCTCCGGTTGACAGCCTGGTCACTCCACTTCCGTCATTAGTTAGGTTGCATCATTTTTCACTGGAGGTGGTTCACATTTTATCTTCCTCTCATAAGCCCTCGACCAGGAAGATTTATTACAGCAAATGGAAGAGGTTTTCAATCTGGGAACATGCCAAAAAATTGACCCTTATACAGCTCCAATTTCATCTGTATTGGAGTTCTTGTCTATGCTCTTTAACCAGGGTTCAGCGGCCGCAACCATTAAAGTCCAAATGGCGGCGATCTCTACCTTTCATGTTGCAGACGAGCCTAGCCTGATGGCACATAGACTGTGTAAGGCTTTCCTGAAGGGCACGTTGTTACTTTGCCCTCCAGTATCAGAACCTGTTTTGTCTTGAGACTTAAACTTTGTTCTACACGGTCTTACTTCACCCCCCCTTGAGCCTGTAGCCACTTGCGATTTAAAATTCTTAACTTGGAAGACTGTCTTTTTAGTAGCCATCACATCAGCCAGATGCATTTCAGAGCTTCAAGCTTTATCAATCAAACCCCCTTATTTGATTTTTCATAAAGACCGGGTTTCTCTCAGACTGAACCCCTCTTTTCTTCCCAAAGTGACGTCAGTCAGTAACCTTAACCAGTCTATTGAATTGCCAGTGTTTTTTCCCCAGTTCTCAAACAAGGCAGAATTCAAATTTCATCAATTGGATGTGCACAGACAATTACGTTTTTATTTGCACAGAACAAAAGACCTCAGAAAATTTGATCAGTTGTTTGTTTCCTTTTCGGAAAACAGAATTGGGTATCCTGTCTCCAAAGTCACGTTGTCCAGGTGGATTTCCAGTTGTATTTCTTTCATTTATTCCTCAGGGGGTAAAGATTTACTGTTCCGAGTGAAGGCTCACTCTACTCAGTCTGTATCTACATCTACAGCTTTTCAGGCAAGATTGTCTATGGATGATATTTGTGCTGCAGCTACTTGGGCATCTCCTCACACCTTTGTTACTCATTACAAGTTGGATGTAGTATCTAGGGGCAGGTCTTCCTTTGGTTCCACAGTGCTCAGGAGTATTTTCCACTGAGCCTCCCAGGATTTAGGTGCTGGGGACGCTGTCCCACGGGTAAGAATGTAGGCGAGATTGGACTACATAACATCAAGAAGTTATGTACTCACCATAACGTTCGATGTATGTAGTCCATCTCGCCTCACATTCTTACTTACCCCCCCATCCTTTCCCCGTCCTGGAGGATCTGGAGGTTAGGCCTGGTTTCAGAGTTCCCTTCATTCTTGGTTTGTTCTTCCTTCCTTAGGTGTTGTTATGCATGGAGAATGAGTGCTGGTGCTTGCAGCAAACTAGATCTGGGGATAGAGAGCAATGCAGCATGGGATACCATCTTAGCCTAGCCAATAGAAAGACTTCGAGCTAGAAAAGCTTGGCCGAGTCGGAGCCGACATTCGGCTCCAAACCCACGGGTAAAAATGTGAGGCGAGATAGACTACATACATCAAACGTTATGGTGAGTACATAACTTCTTGTTATTGGTAGAAAGGCATACAGGAACATACTCATCCACAGGATTAAGAAAGCATTCATGTTCCAGGACTGTTTACAAGTAATTCTGGATAAGAGTTTCTATACTTGTCTGTTCTCACAGGAGGCAAACAAATCTACTTGAGGCATTTCCCAGAGTTGGATTTATTCTTGTAAGACCCTAGGGAGAGGTTTCCATTTGTAGAATCTGTCATGGTCCTGCTTGGCTTGTCTGTCTGGCAGAATATACAAAGCCTGAAGAGTCAAACTAAGTTGAGTTGCTACCTCCCACGCTAGCATTGCAGTTCTAAAAAGGGGTAAGATCTGGTATCCCCTGTTTATGTACCACATATTGTGGTTGTATCTGTGAAAACTTACAAAAGTCTTGGAGACCAGGGATGATTTAGGGCTTTCAAAGCATTTATTATTGCCATAATGTCTTTGATATTGATGTGTTTTTGTCTGTTGAGTTTGTTTCACAGACCTTGCACTTTCACACCTTCGGAAACCACTCCCCACTCCAGATCTGAAGCATCTGTTGTGACAGACTGAATAGGAGACAGAAAGGAGAACAGGAGACCTGGAATGAGTACTGGTCTACCCACCATGGAACCCACCTTCATTAGAAACCCCAGTACAGAGATCTGAAAAGATAGAGGGTGTAGATGCTAAGTCCAGATTGACCTGAGGAATCATTGGATTATTTTCTCATGTGAAGTCTGTCCAGGGAAATCATAAGAACCACAAAAAACAAGTACCCTAGAATCTTAAGAAATTCCCAGATAGATAAACTCTGAAAGAACCTTTAAAACATCTTTATTTTGTCTTGGGGAAGATAGGCTCTTCCTAGGGCAGAATCAAACAAATATCCCTGGAAAGCAATTTTGTGATGAGGGATAGCAGACGATAAGAGAAGATTTCTATAAGTTCACTTGAAAACCCAGTCTGAGTTGAAAATTCTGAACACAAATGGAAAAAGATTCTAAAAATATAGTACAATCATTCAAATATGAGACAGGTTAATGGCCTGAAGTCTACTGTAAGCAATTACTGGAGCCAAACGCTTTGTAAATACCACTGGATCAATAGACAGTCCAAAGGCTAAGACAGAAAACTGATAATATGAGTCAAATACTGAAAGTCTCAAGAAACATTTGAAATGCTCACCAACATGAATGTGATGGTATGCATATTTTAAGTCTAGCTTTTCCATGAAATATAGTAAGGGAACAACAGGTAATTGAGTCTGAATAGATAACACTTTGAACATTGTGACATTGACAAAAAGATTGAGAAAGGAGGGGTCTGGCACAGGCCTCCAATTTCCTTCTTTCATTGGCACCCAGAAAAATCATTGAATAAAAATGGTTGCCCATCTGGCAGGTAGGCACTAGTTCTATGGATCTATGAGGTAACATTTGTTCCAGGACAGGAAGGAACAGGGATAATTAGTTTGCTGGGCAAGGAGGAATCCATGGAAGTGAGGGACTTACACTGCCAAGTATACCCCTGTTGAATGACATTCAGAACCCAGCTGTCTTAAATAATCTGGTGCCACATAAGAATATGTAGATTGAGAAAAAAGAGCAGATTGCCAGGATGGGAGGGAGGAGTAGAAGAGGACAATATTCATTCTGACCTTTTGAACCGTCTTTGATTTTTATTGGACCTCCTCCTTGCCAGTGTTTATTAAAATTCTGTTTGGAGGAACTTTGCTGCTTACATTTTTGAAATAGGAAACTGAGGAGGATTTTTTTTTACTTTTTTTTTTACTTTTACTTTAAAAAAGGAAGTTTGGAAATTTGGATCATCCCTTGAATCAACTTTCCACTGTCATCAAACCTCTTAAGTACCTCAACTACAAAAGGGACAGACATAACTTCCTTAACCACGGAAGAATTTAAAATCTCAGTTTTAACATTTTCAGGAAGATTTTGAGAACTTAGCCAAGCAAATCTTCTCATGACTTATCCAGAAGCAGCAGCCCTGGATGCAGTAATAGCAGCATCGTAACAGCCCTTCAAGGCATGTTTAATTACATGGGAATCAGGTAGTAAACAGGCATTCAAAGAACTTTTCACTTGAGTAGAGGGAAGGTTAACAGTTAACTTTTTCATGTTCTCAAAAGACAAAAATAAAATATTTAGCATGTGAGCCTGGCAGCTTAAATTATGAATGTTGACATGGAAGAGGAATACACTTTCTTCACAAATTTTTCAAAAGCTTTCATATCCTTGCCAGAGGAAATGGGATTGATATTAGCAATTTTTCTAGCAGAAGCAGTTTTGGAAAGGGAAATAACTCCAAGGTCTATTTTAAGATTAGAAAACAAAGATTTGTGAATTTGAGGTACCCTGTATAACCTATCAGACTTTTAGGTGTAGGAGGTTGAATCTCAGATAAACAACAAGCTGTAAAAAAACATTCTCTGAAGGGGTTAAAACAGAAGGAACAGCTACATACTTAGGAATCTCCTGTTGTAAAAAATCATAATACATTTACTGAGAAATAGGAACTCATTCTAATCCTACCGAAAAAAAATGTTCATGTTAGATAAAGTTTTGGAAAAGAATGGTCTTCTAGAGGAAATCCGAAGAAACACTATCCTCAGAATCAGAATCTTCATGTCAAAAAGAAAAAAAGCACAACATTCCCCTACAACCCCTGTTCTTCTGACTGAAAATCAGAACCAGAAATTGAAGGAATTTGTCTTCTTTCCTGAAGAGGCAGTAGGAAAAAGTAAAAACAGAAATCAACTCTACAGCAAACCCCAGCAAATATTCCCTACACACTGAAACAGAAACAGGAGAAGCAAGTTTTTTTTTTCTTTTTATGTTACTGGAAGAAGACCAACTCAAAGCAGGCATTCCATCCTGGGCTGAGTGTACCATTGACATTTATGTAGTTAATCTTCAAACACCCTTTCCCCTGAGATCTACAAGACTGGTTCTCCCTTGCTGCAGAGGACATGTCTGTCTGTAGGTACACCAGAGGGTCTTGGGGAAACAATGAGCAGTACATGGTTCCCAATCTGGCCACAGCAGAGTCACCCATCAATGGCTGACACTCAACTGTAGCTGGGCTGACACCCAAAGACTCCCTGACAACATTCTTCTTCTTGTGGATAGGGGAAAAAACTGAGGGACCAGTAACTGCTCTATAGGTTCAGCTGAGAAGGAAGCACTGAGGACAGCTAGCAAAGCCTGAGAGAATCAGTAAACCTTACAAGCACAAAAGGGTGATTCTGAGGTAAGAAAACCCCTAACAGTCCCCAAAAGTATAATTTCCTGCCTAACGGATAAAGCTTACATAAATATGTAGGAAATGATGTGAAAAAAATTTTTTTTTTAAACAGCTTGTTCACACAGTAAATTGAGACATTCCTAGACATATACATTTCCTAGATAAAAAAACAATTTCACAGAAAAAAAATACTTTTCCTCAGAAAAATAATATGTGGGAGGTTTCCCCAACAGTGAACATGACTGCCCAGTCTTAAAGGATCACAAGACAAGAGATAGTTCCATGAAGACAGCTGAAGGTACACACTCCAGCAGCAATAAAGCTCAGATGATTTTGGTGCTCTAATTAGGTTTTTATATGGAGCTTGGCTTGAGCATCTAACAGAGCACATGAAGGGTGCCTTAAGCTTTCAAAAGCTCGCTGGTTGGCAGGATAAGAACTAAGTAGCATAGGCTACTGCAACAGTGATCTAGTGTTGAAAATTGTGAACATATATTTTGGGGAGTATAATGAGGTAAAGCTGAAAAACAGAATGCAGTGTATGGTCAATAATTAGTGGGAACAGTTTTAAATAGTATCTACAGTGTTTTTGTGCCACTGAAGTTAAGTACTTGCTTTGAAAATGAAGTGAGATTTTGTTTCACCGTATGAAAAGAAAGAGCTGTGAAAATGACCTGTTCCCAAATGAGATTCTGTCTTTAACCCCTTGGAAGAGGTTAGTATTTAATCTTAATGTATTTATTTAAGGTGCTTATCACTAAGCAATGTATGAGTATAAAACAAACATAGGTTATTTTTTTATCTAAGATTTCTGAGATGTACCTTTTTGAGAGCTGTGAATGACATGGGATACACACAATTTTATGGGCAAAAATTAGATGTGCCAGTTTTAGATAACAACACTATAATGTACACAAAATAAAGAGGTTTATCTACTACCATGGTTCTATAACTAGTGCTAGCTCGACAATATTAAGCTAGCCATTATATGTAAAATATTAACAAATATCACGCATAGTTTAGTAGGAAATCACTAATTTTTGACTGTCCAATCAGATTAATTCTTAAGGAACACAAAGCATTTCAGATTAATGGGCTAAGCTTAGAGAATGGTATTTTCATATCTCTTGTTTGTACTAATGGATCTCAAAGACAGACGACCATATCATTCTGATATTTGAGTACATGGTTGTAAAAAACGGGTAGTTTGCTAACCAAGAATGAGCACCTCTTAGCACAGATGAAGTAATGCTGCATAGTGGGAAACAGGAAAATTAAACTTTCAGGAACAGATCACTTAGTTTACTTTATTCAGGGCTAAACAATAATGTCCTTAATGCTTAGAGTGGGAAACTAACTTACACGTTTTGTATAAACAAGTTTGCTGTTGATGGGCATTGACAAATAACTCCATAACAACAAAAGTAATGTAAATGTTACATTAAGAATGAGTACATTTTACATTCAACAGAATTAGAGCTTTGGATAATACAAATGAGTCTGTAAATATAGCTTGTAAGAAATTATTGATATCCCCCCAAAATTTTTTAACAGAAATACAGTCATAAAAATATGTATCCAGTCTGCCTTACATATCTGTAGACATCTCCAACAGGTATCATTATTAGAAGAACTAAGCTTGGCTAGCTTATTAGGTGTATAAAATGCTCTATGCAGAAATCTCCATGTATATATTCACCAAAATTGTGTTAGATGTTGACTTAATAGAAAACAATAAATTAGTTTTACTCTCCAAGGATAGGCTTAACTGCGGTGGTGGTGCTGCGGTAGCATTGTCGCCTCACAGTAAAACGTTGTCCTGTTCGATTCTGAGCTACAGCGTCTTCTGTGTGGAGACATGCGTGAATGGGCGTACCTTCGTTGAAGGTTGTGCGTCAGGGCCGGCAACTCAGCACATAAAAATCTACTGCCAATCATTAGCAGACCGGAGTTCCGCTGTGGCGACCCCTAACCGGGAAAAGCCGAAAGACACAACAAAAAACTCTCCAAGGATAGGCTTAACGAATGCCCTTTAGTAAACCAATAATTTTGTTGAGGTTTTGCTTTATAGGTTATTAGAATTTTATATAATCTTGGAATAAAATTTTCCATATTGTGATTGTTATAAATGATTTCATATAAATATTTTATAAATGTAGGTCTATCCTTAAAAGAAGAGTTATTAACTATTCTGCATAGATCTTGTGAATATGTTAAAAGACTTTGAAGCACTAGTCAATCTGATGGTTACAGTTCATATACTGAAAATCTGCAACTTTTTGATTGTTGACACAATGCTGCCAGCAAGTGAAGTTTTTAGTTTTCCACATGGTAAAGATACTCTTATGTATCTTGTTAAAAAAAAATTTGTAATACTGAAAGGTATTAATAAGTCCAACCAGAGTTTGATATCTATGCTAACATTAACAAATTTTCTAAAGAAGTTGAAAATAGAATTGATAAAGTTTAGTTTAGGAGGTTTTATCAAATTATATTGTATGCTAATACATAAGAGATGCCATAACTTATTGGATTGATCAGACAGTGGAAAGCTGTTTAGTAAGGGATTTTCATTTAAAAAATAATAGAATGCAATGATTTTTAGCTAAATAAGTTGTTTGGATCTATCCATTTTATAATAATTTTGAAAATAGAAGCTTTAATATAGGTTTATATATATATATATATATATATATATATATATATATATATATATATATATATATATATATACATATATACATATATTGTTGTTGTTGTGTCTTTCGGCTTTTCCCAGTTAGGGGTCGCCACAGCGGAACTCTGGTCAGCTAATGATTGGCAGTAGATTTTTACGTGCTGAGTTGCCGGCCCTGATGCACAACCTTCAATGAAGGTACGCCCATTCACGCATGTCTCCACACAGAAGACACTCTAGCTGAGAATCGAACAGGACAACGTCTTACTGTGAGGCGACAATGCTACTGCAGCACCACCACCACAGTCTATATATATATATAAGTATATATATATATATATACATTTTAATAAAAGTGTATTTATGTCTTTCAAAAGATGTTTGTCAGGCATCATAGGAATAGATTGGGCTATGTATAGAATTTTCGGAAGAAATACCATCTTTATTAATTGTAATCTATCTTCAAAGGTTATAAACATTTTATTCCACTTTTCCACATAATTATTCATAATACTCCTTCTTTTGAAGACTTCTTAACTTTACTGAATGAAACAGCATTGATGGAGATTAAAATCAAAGAACTAAGGATCTACCCTAAATTATGGAGTAACAATCCTTGGAGGAAGATTTTATCTCTTATTGAGACTTTAAAAATAAACTCAGTCTCTTCCTGAGTAAAAACTTGTCTATTGTTTACATATATTTGAATCAGATTGGTTTCTTTCATAGTTTTATCTTCAGGCCAAATGTAAATAATGTATATAGTTTTCTTGTTTAATTTATTTTGAAAAATCTTAGTCAAGATATTTGTTTTCCTCTTAAAGAAAAAATAATAAAAATCTTTTGAGTAAAAAGAATGAGCACATTTTATAGTTCATAAGGTCACAGGTAGTTACTATACATGCAGTCTAGGAGACCATTGACAAGCTTAGCCCACCTTCTCTACTGCTCCAAAGCACAGTCAGGTTAAATGACTTGCTGAAGGTCACAATGAAGGCTGCAGAATCAAACCCTTTACCACATGAAGCAGTTCATTAACAATTCATAGCCTTATTCCTCTATGCTAAAAGTTGGTTCTGTTATATCAGTGGAGTGTAATCTAGTGTCAAAGTAAACCTTACTGTCATTCAGAATCACACAAGTGCAAAAAGTGAATGAAATTCCATGTCTTAGGACTCAAATGTGCAGATATCACATAGACTTAAAACAAGACATTAATACATATATATCTACTTATTATATACCATAATGTTCTAGACAGATAATCTTAATATTGCACATAATGTAAACTCACTTTAACATTTATTACACAGTGAACTCTTTGCTTGCTTGAGCATTGCACAGTACTAAGTTAAGACATTGCATTAAAGACTTACATTGAGTATTGCCCAGAATGAGACATTCATGAGTATTGCACTGTGAATAAGTTACAAACTAGCATTAGATATTGCACTACAATGAGACAATTCTCTGGCCTTACTGTTGCCCCTGATGACCAGTGAATTGGCTGGAATTACTGAGTATTGCACTAATATTGGATTGAGGCAGGCAGTCAAGTTATTGCACAATTTGAGACATTCTTCCACATTGAACTGATGACCAGATGGTCGGCATGGAGCGTGATTATTGCCAGAGTTCAACAGTCTGATGGCCTGTGGGAAAAAGCTGTTTCTGAATCTCGTAGTTCTGCATCTTATGCTACAGATGCTCTTGCCATATGATAGGTACACAAACAATCTGTGAGCAGGGTGAGTGCAGTCCTTAATTATTGGTCATGCCTAGACATCTGGACATGTGCAGGTCATGGATGACTGGTAGGGTGGTCTTGATGATCCTCTCGGCTGCCTTCACCACTCTCTGGAGAGCCTTGCACTTAGAGATAGAGCAGCTTCCGTACCACACTGTGAAGCTGTTTGTCAGGATGTTTTCTATTGTACCCCTATAGAAGGCTGTGAAAACTGTTGATGGTATGTTTGTTCTCCTCAATCTTCTCAAAAAGTGTAGTCTCTAATGTGCCTTCTTGACAATGGCATTTGTATTGGTAGACCAGGACAAGTCCTCACCAATATGCACCCCCAGAAACTTCATGCTTCCCACTCTCTCCATTGCTTCTCCATTGATGTAAGAGGAGAATGTTCCTTGTGTTTTTTCCTGTAGTCCACAATTATTTCCTTTGTTTTGTTCACATTTAGTGCTAAGTTGTTATTGTCACACCAAGTAGTCAGTTGTTCCACCTCAACCCTGTACGCTGCCTCATCATTGTTGCTGATGAGGCCCATTACTGTTGTATCATCAGCAAACTTGATGATGTGGTTAGTGTTGTACCTCGCTGTGTAGTCATGTGTCATTAGAGTGAACAGCAAGGGGCTCAGTACACAGCCTTGAGGAACTCCAGAATTCAGAGTGATGCTATCTGAAAAGTTATTTCCTATGCACACTTTCAGGTCTGTCCGTAAGATGGTCCAGAATTTAATTACAAAGTGGTGTGTTGATCCCTAGCAGAAGTGGCTTCCTTACCAGCTGTATTGGGATGGCTGTATTAAAAGCAGAGCTGAAATCAATGAATAGTAACCTCACATAACAGTTTTTACTTTCTAGATGGTCCAGCGATAAGTGAAGTGCCAGTGCTATGGCGTCCACAGTGGAGCAGTTTACTTGGTAAGCAAACTGCAGCGGGTCAAGATCCACAGGTAGCTTAGATGGTATTGCTTCTTAGACCAGTCTCTCAAAGCTTTTCATCATAATGGAGGTTAGGGCTACAGGGTGGTAGTCATTGAGGCATGATGGTGGTGACTTCTTTGGTAGTGGTATTATTGTTGTGTTTTTGAAGCATGTTGGAACTATTTGCTCCAAGTGTAGCTTTTAGTTTGGAGTGGATCTTAAATATGGTCGTGTCCATGTGACATTTAAAGGGAAGGCCTGACTCCAAACACACGCTACAGTATATAAATAATTTTTCAGGCAAAACAATATCATTATCGGATCAAAAAATATAGAAAGGGTACATTAGATAGTTTCTTAAGGTGGCTGGGACTCCTTTTTATTTTAAGTTTTGGTGTTTTGATATGGTAGTATAGAATAACCTTGTCTGTATATCCTGTAAGTTTCAAGGGGTTGTGCAGTGTGGTTTTAAAGTTATGAGCTTTCTGTTGTGTCTTATAATTAGTAATGCAAAAAAGAAAACCTCTGGTATTCCACCACAGCAAAAATTCACCACGATAAAGTCCTGTATCAGACAGTGAACAAGTTTAATGATTGAAATAAAAACAGCAATAAAATTCCAAGATAATGAAACGATAAGCGCTTTCGGCTGTTTAGCCCATGTGTGCGCCTCTTAATAGTGATAGTTACATATCACGTGTATTTGGACTTTGTCCCTTATTAAAGAAGTGAACAGGGACACCACTCTACACATCATAGATTATTTAATGAACAATGGACTCTCTATCTAATGTGTAGGAGAAGGATGTAGAAATTTAATGTGTAGCATCGATCTTTGTGCTGATGGAAGCAGGGTTGATATGGTGACCACGCTTTCAGTCGCGCTAGTTGTATTTCAATAGGCTGATAGTTATAGTTAAGAATTGTTTTGTATATTTGATGAAGTATATATATGCAAAAGAAGATAAAAACAAAAATTCCAACAAGGGGATTTGACTATCAAAATAAGTTTATATTTGATAAACAAGGAAGAACAAAAATAATGGAAACAAATGCCTTGGAAAAACTTTTTAAAAAAGCTTTAAAAGATAGTATTACACTTTGGCCACCGGATGGCAGCAAAATGGAAACAGGGAAACCATGTAAAACCAATTCTATTGGAATGATACACCTGGGCATCCACAGCCAGTAAAAAACTAGGCAGAGAACTGCATATTAGCATATTGCTGAAGTAGGAAACACATGATAGGCCAATACAATCTTCAGAAGGAAAGCACTAATTGGTTGACGTTATGAGACTTGAAACCAATGAAGATTGATACAAAAGGTAGTATATTAGCATATTTTTGGCACCAATTTTAAATCATGATTATAGGCTACTTAATAGTGTCAAAGAAAGATCACTGGATATTCTAATAAAGAATGGGAACAAATTGATATGATTGGATAAGAAGCTAACTAATTTTAAATTTTATTGGTCAGTTTTTAGTATAAATATGAAGTATTGTAACTAAAAGACAACGATCTGAAGAAGGCTAAACAGCCGAAAGCACTTATCGTTTCATTATCTTGGAATTTTATTGCTGTTTTTATTTCAATCATTAAACTTTTTCGCTGTCTGATACAGGACTCTATCATGGTGAATTTTTGCTGTGGTGGAATATCAGAGGTTTTTTGTTTTTGCATTGCTTCATTTTTCCACTGGTAAACCTTCAACAAGTGTAAGATATTTTTTCTTGAATTGAGGTGTCTTATTATTAGGTTGATTTACTCAAAGAATGTAAACCCCAGTTTGCTTATGTCACTGTAGGATGTTTGTGCTTCAGACAGGCTTGTTGTTTCTTTCATTTTGCGTGCTTATTATTTCACACCTGTTGTTTTATAATAACAACCCAGAAGTGAGTTATTGGTTTCATCTTGTACTGAATGATTATGCTGATGTATCAATTGAAGCAGCTGCAGTTATTTTAAGATAGTGAAAGAACAGTGGCATTGTTTACAGTGTTAATGCAGAATAAGTATATCTGTGACACATAAGAGCAAAATGCTTTTCATATGAAACCTGTATTAGTACTACAGTATGGAAATGAAATAAGTCCTGCACAGCTACTCAGGAAAAAAAACCCTAATTGTGCTACACTTTATTTGATTTCTACTTTGAAATTTAATCTGCAAAGTTTAACTTTATTATTTTCTATCTAGAGCAGAGTGTCATTTTACCAGAGAAGCTGCATAAATAAACTGAGCTTATCTGTGAGTATACTGCATCCATGTTTATATGGCAAGAGTTAAGTTCCATTAACATAACTAATGCAACATCCAAGTCATTAATTAATGCTGCAAGGTGAAGACTTGGAAAACGTCAGCAAGAGTTGTTAATTTGCCTTTGAAATATAGGTAATAGTTCTTGGTTCTGTTCCCAGAGGAGGTATATTCTTTATGAGGTCTGCATGCTCTGCTTGTATCTGTGTGCATTTCGCGTTTCCAGTGAGGTGTCTGGTTTTCTCCCACATCCCAAAGACATGTTAAGAGATATACTGATGTCTCTAAATTGCCTCTGGGCATGTTGTAGTGTGTATACATACAACGGTAGACTGGTGTGCTGTCCAGGTCTGATTTTCTGTCTTGCTGTCACTGAGGGCTGGGATATGCTCTAAATATAACGCAATGGATACAATAAAGTAGACACTGGAAAATGGATGAGTCAGACTAGGCATTACAATCAGACAGTTCATTAGATTTTACTCCACAACAAAAGTTATTATTTGCAGCATTAGATACATGTAAACATCATTTCTGTTCAATTTTTAACTTCTGACATACAGTACTATCAAAGAAAAAAATATCAGGTTTTCCATCGGCTTTCAGACAGTCTTGAACAGTCACAAATAAAACCTCACTGTGGCATAAAAGAAATAAGAGTTCCTTGTAAAATAGAAGGAAAGGTGGAGTTACAGGAACATTTAGACTTCAAATAATGAAGGTTATAGTACACATAGTTCACTGCAATGCAGCAGAAAATAGTTGGCATAAGTGAAAAACATATTACTTTGGCTACTGCTACACAACATGTCTGAATCACCTTATGCATACCAGATAACAGGGTGTGAGTCTTCTTTATGTCAATACAGAGTATTGTATAGGATTATAGGAGATTACTAGGCTAATGGCTCTGGGGCCCTTACAAGCCTAGCCAAGAGTTTATCCCCAAAAAAGAAACCTCAGTCAGCACCTGTCACCTCTATCAATGAGGGACACAGGTGGAACCCCTGGGACAAGTTTGTGGTTGCCCATCCAGTCATCAATGTTGTGCTTAAAGAGGGTCAGTGATGTACTTTGACGGGTATGGGGAATCTATTCCAGAGATGGGGCAGCCTCTGGGAGACAGCCCTGTCTCTCCAGCAGGTTTTGTTAATGTCACATATTAGATTTAAACCTTTTAATCAGGTACTACGAGAGGAGTTAGACTTACGGATATGGAGCATCTATAGTAGAGCAGGGTCTCAGATTGCCTTGTAGTTGAGACACAGATCACCCCTGAGCAATCTGTATGATACAGAGTAGAGTGATAGTGATTTGAGCCAGTCCACATAGGACAGGTAGGTATTGAAGGCCATGGATTCTCTTAGTGAGGTATTTCTGTGGCCTTTCCAGTTGGTGCAGGTGTTTGGAGAGGTACATACCAAATGGGGCATTGTACTCAATTATTGGCCTAATGAGGGAGGAGTGCAGACAGGTAATAACCTCCTTTTTTCTGGATGCAATCCCTTTACTTATGAGATGAACTAAGTAAAAGGTTTTTCTGACAACTGCTGCTACATGATGGTCAAATGTGAGATTGTTGTCAACTTGTGCACCTAGGTGCCTCACCAGAGGTTGTGTGCTTAGGGGGTTGCCGCTAATGTGGTAATCAGGAGGGGCCGTGTTTTTGCCGAGTGGTATGATAATACACTTTTTTTAATTTAACTTAAGGCCATGACTTTGGCACCAGTCATTTGTTGCTGTGAGACCCTCTTGAAGTATGTTAACATCATTTGTGGAGTCAACTACAGCACCCAACTTACAGTCATCTGCAAACTTAGTCAGCCTCAGGCCTGTTGTCTTTGCCTGGACCTCTGAGAAGTAGATGCCAAACAATAGGGGTCCCGGGACAGATCCTTGGGGGACACCACTAGTGGCAGGTCTGCTATCGGAGGTAGTGGCACCTATTTTGACCTTGTGGGTCCTATCAGTGAGCCAGTTGGCCACCCACCTGATGAGATAGGGATTTATACCAAGTTCTGTTAGTTTTTCAGGGATGCTCAAGTGGGGGATTATGTCAAAGGATTTGGCCATGTCAAGGTAAGATGTATTTACTGACTTTCCTTCATCCAGTGGCTTGGTGACAGTTTCATAAATGTCAACAAAGTTCAACAGGCAAGATCTGCCCTTGATGAATCCAAACTGGGTGGGGTCAAGTGCTTGGAGATTGCCTATGTCTTTGTTTATGAGGTCCATAATAATACGCTCCATGGCCTTATAGATCAGACTTGTCAAGCTAGAGGGCCGACAGTTTCCAGGGTCAGTAGTGGCACCACTTTGTTCAAAGGGATGACAATGGCAGTTCTCCACTCTGATGGACTGAAGCCTGTACTTAGGCTATGGTTAAATAGGGTGCTCAATGGCAAGGATAGTTCTTGCTAGTGATGTTGCAGAATACAGCCTGGATTACTATCAGGTCCCATGGAAGCTGTGTTCTTTGCCTTGGATAGGGCCTTTAACACTTGATCAATGGAAACAGTCCCAACTCTTGCAAATCTGGACTGAAAGACAAGTGTGATAACAGCAATGCAGCATATATGGTAGCATCAGGATATCGGCATAAAGGGCTGCATTTAGGTTTGGCAGATACCAGTATGTTTACCAGAGAAAAATCAGAAAAGTATGCTTCATTAACAAAATATCCTAAGACACTCCAGATTTGCTTGGCCCTAGTTTTGATTGTGATTAATTGTAGTATACTTTAGCTCTTATGTCAGTGAAACAGTCAGTAAAACAAGAAAAAAAGATCACAACTAAAAGACAATTCTTTCAGAGAGTTCAGTAGGAGTATATCGTCTACTGTGTCAAGTGTTTTTTTCAAGATCCTCAAAGAATGAACAAGTTAACAGAAAAGAGGAAATATTTGCATAACTTCTGTCAGATTCAGTAAATAGGGCTATGACACAAGCATTCATAAATAAGTACTAGGCTAGCTGTCTTATTTGGCCAAGTTCCGTTTCAAAGGTGAGAATCAAACCCTGTACTTTGTGTCTGTAAGGTAAACACCTTAACCATTATACCAACCCCCAAACTAAATCCAATTATCTCTCAATTAAATGCCATTCAAATCCAATCACCAATTCAATATCAGGTCAGCACCAAATGTATGTAAAATCAGTGCATTCATCAGTGTCATATTCAGCCACAAACAATAAATGCCAATGTGCATAGTGGGCAGTACTATGAAGGATTCCACTTAGGCCAATCTGTCTCATATGCAATACACCGCAGCAGCAATCACAACATGCAGAACTGGGACAGAGTCTAAGGGTCTATGGCATGAAGCAATCACCAGCTCTCTTCAGTGACTCACAAACCTCACCTAGCTATTATACAGTAAAGCATGTTAGTGTCCACACCACCTTTAGGGCCCCAAGCTGCTATTGGGCAACTACAGCATGCCAGAAGGGGGGGGTCATGCTATCCTAACTTTTGCTGTCATACTAAGAAATCCTTTTAATATTTAGCTTTCTGTGAATTACTACAAGCACAACTGATTAAGTGAGCTTGCAATCTAATATACAATAAAGTGCTAGTTATGGACAGTTTACCCTCAAACCCTCAGTGTGTTAGGGACATCTTGTATAAACTACCCCCAGATTTGCACGTGCATTGAGTTCAGTACTAAAAAGCATTTTCTTAAATGGCTCACATAGTGGTTTTGTGTCTTCTCTATAAACCATGCTGAATGAGAGCAATAACTCTATATGTACTAGTGTAATCTTGAACTTGCCTGTAGGTAAGGTTCCATGATCTTGACTGTGTTGGTAAATTTGATACTGGTGTAAGCTCATGTGACACCTTGTGATTCCAGACTTTTTTCTTTGTAGTTATATCAACATTTTTTCAAGCCATTGGTACCAGTCTGTTAATTAAAAAGGCTTTAGAAATGCTGTCTTAATAACCAATGGGATAGCCATTTGTTGGAAAGCTGGTTACAAGAATCTAGCCAGGACACAACCCTTGTTCAGAGGTGATATATAATACTTCACAATTATTCTGCCTTGAATATCTGCTTCAGTAAAATCAAACAGAAATACTGATGTCAGATTAAAGCAACACTGTTTAAATAATTAAAATAATACAAGGCAAGCTTCATAGTTTTGAAAGTAACCCCTTTATTTTATTTTTCATTCTTTCTTTTTTTATATTTGTTCACTGGGCTAGTGCACTGATCAATACTAACCAACTTCAGGCTCAGGCCAGTTTTTATTTTATGTATAATTTTACTCAATATAGAGCTGTTAACACATGGAAAAATAGATGAAAGGTTTGCCTGAAAAGGAAGATGTATGACTTCATGTCAGTTCCTGCTGTTCCTTGCTTATGAAAACATTTTATCATCCATCTGTTTTTAAACCACCCAGAGGACATCTAGTATATTAGTAGGCAGTTCTAGAGTTATATTTGAAGTTGTGTTGGCGTTCCAGACATCTTTATTCCAGAAAGTAGCCACTGTCACATCTAAAATGTCTGAAGATATGAAACTTTCCAAGTTTCAAGTAATTCTGAAGAAACACTTTAAACTAACCCATATTCTACAGATTTTTCTTATGATCCATTGTTGGCTGCAGTACGAAAATATGTCAGTCTGAATTATAACAGACAAACTGAGCTTACATCACAATTCTACTCAAAAGTAAATAAATTAGACAAATACATACAGAAGAAATAATGACAGAATTCTGTGTTTAAACTAGAACATAAATATCACATTTCTATGGACACAATAACCAGGAGGTTTAAACCTTAAACTTAGCTGTCTTAAATTCAGAAGAGCTCATCTAACTTTAGGTCATCCATCAATGATTCCAGAGCATATTTTATAGTCACTCTGGCCAGTTTACTGGATCTTAAAGAAAGACAACTCATTCTTCAAGCTGTCACAGAGGGTAAGAAAATTGTGCTTCTGAACTGTTAACTTCACATTCTACCAGTCGACTCCAAATCTGAAGTTGAAAAAAAAAAGGAAATACTTCAATAAGATAAGAAAAGAGCCGTACAACAAACGTATAAAGACAGCTTTGGTGTATCCAGCTTTATAGTGTTGTTTAATAAAAAGAAAATTAGTGTTCATTTCTCCTGAGCCTGCTCAGATACACTTCATCAGAACTGTTAATCCAACTACAGTTTCATCACAACATCCCAACCAGTATTATTCAAATAACACACAGTGACACACACCTCTCCCATAGGCAGTATGTTTACAGCAAAAATCTTCCAGCTATGAAGAAGCATGTATGCTAAATCACTATCATATCTGGGAGCAAGGAAAGACCCATCTAACCAGTTGCATGCTGTCATTCCTGTTTTCAAAATCTGGCATTTGGCAGTAACACTGAACTGAAAGTAAACGCAAGTAACCCACAGGAAGGTATCTCTTTCTCAACTATTGTGTGTAGTGGGGCTCCTGATGTCACTGTTGAATCCTGAAGAGTATCAATCGAGTGAATTCCACAGTATGTCCTGAAAGTAAGCTTTCTTTAGAATGGATCTGACTGCCAACTACCATGGTATTCTGGAATCTTCTCCAAAAGGATTTTCACAATTGTTGAATGATCCTTATTCATAAGACTTCATAGACATATATACAGGATTTTCTCCCTCAGTCCTTGTTCCTGTAATAAAAAATCCAAGTAAATATCCCAAACTGGTCTATACATCACCCAGGATATATGTTTAACCTGTACCAGACTAGTTAGTTACCTGCTTTTTGAATCTGACAGTCAGCACCATGCAGGTTTTTACTGCTAGTTTCTTGAGATAACATTTCTGCTATAGCTTGTCATGGTTTAACAAGTTTTATTCTGAAAACAGGGTTCCCCTACTTGTGAATCTTATTAACCTTCATTCATGTCTTAATCACTGGCAGAAATTAATTAAATGTATCCTGATAATATATACAAATACAGGTTTTGAATGTTTAATTGGATTTTTTGTACTAATTCAAACCCTTTTTACATTCAAGCATCTAGGAAACACATTTACAGTTTTAAGAGAGAATGTTTTCTCCTATAGTTATTAGTAGATTAAAACAAGTACCCCTAAGGTATTTGGATACCCGGATGGGTTTTACCTCCCCTAGTTTTTACAACCAATTAGAGTAGGGCAAGTTATCTTATCTGAGCAGAGCAAATACAGCTGTGTACACACTTTACTGTTTATTTTTTATTTAATTGGATAGTACGAACAGTGTAAATAACTTTAGCTCATGGAAAATAAGAGTCATAGGTACAGCAGATAAACAAAAGATGGCTTTGTAAAAGCTAACAACATATATTCATCCAGTTCAGACTGTCTTTAATAACCATAACATCTTCTAAGACCTTTGCTGAAAATGCTTACCAGCTTTTTTAATTGGGATACAAGTCTGGCTTTAAATTTCATAAAAATGAACAAACCTACCATGAAAAGACACAAGGAATGCTTTTCTTCTTTTCCCGGTTAGGGGTCGCCACGGCAGATCATCTGTCCGCTCATGATTGGCAGTGGAGTTTTACAGTGTCAAGTTGCCAGCCCGGCGCACAACCTTCCACAGAAGGCACACACACGCACACACTCACACCTAGGGCCAATTTAGTGTGTCCAATCCACCTACTGCATGTCTTTGGGATGTGGGAGGAAACCAGAGCACCCGGAGGAAACCCACGCAACCACAGGGAGGACATGCAGACTCCGCACAGAAAGCACCCCAGCCAAGAATCAAACCGGAAAACCTCTTGCTGTGAGGTGACAACGCTAACCGCTGCACCACCGTGGCCACCCCACAAGGAATGCTTATCTCATTTAACTAAATGGCTGTCGGATATTTTAAAGAACCTATTCATGCATCATTCATTTCCCTTATTTTACTCCAGCATGACTGCAGAGAAGCAGATTAAATTATTTCTTACAGTCAAAGATAAAAATCATGTAACATTCAGAGATATTTCATTTCTTGTCACAGATTGCGTGGCTAGGGGAAACTACTTAAACTTCCACTTTGGAGACCAGATCCTACCTTACTTAAACATACTGATTCTTTAGCTTTTAAAAATAGACTTAGAGTCTTCATAAAATAGGATCCATTTCAAAATATACTTCCTCAAACAGCATAGAAATCATTTAAACGTACTGTATGGCATCCATGTAAGTAAGTGGCATATAAAGTGAAACAAAGCATGGACACCAACACAACTGCTGCAGATGCTAATGCTAGCAATGATTATGAACTCTGCATAAAATGCAAGTTCAGAAATAATTAATTTTATTCTCTAAATATGCATAAATCCTCAGTCTTGACTCTTTGCATGGCATGAGGGAAATCAGGAAAATAGTGGTTTGAAGGCTAGATTAGATATTCACATAGATTTAACAAAGGTTTGAAGGATAAACCAGGTAATCCAAGAAGCCATCTAGTGGCTGAACATATAAAAAAATGCTCCAGTAATATACCACTAACATCTGAGAAAGTAGAATAATATCTAAAAGGCGTACATGCAACAAAAAAAAATTTCCATAGAAAAAGCTTTGGGAAAGACTGTCTCAGCTGATAAACTACAAATGATCACAATGAAATGCCCACAAGTGAAAGCCCCTGACTCAGATGTGCTTTCTACTGGCCTGTATAACTGTATGCAAGACTTGCTACTCTCCTTCCTAACTAGATATTTTCAAAGAATGTTAGGACCAAATGACATGCCAGTTTTCTCTACATTTTTAGATCATTACTGTTCTCTCAAAATTAAACAGGAGAGTCCTGAAGTCCCATAAAACTACAGACCTATATCCCTAACATCAGCTGCCTCCAAAACATATGGTGAAATGCTGGGTAACAGGCTAATACCTATTATGCCTAACATCATAGATAAAGACTCAGCCATTCTTGTGGCAATGCTAAATCCTACTGAATTATGCCCAGATCATCAATAATCATAAATCGATTCAATGGCCTTAACAATGGAAAATGATGGAGTGCTGTGGGTTGCTTAACCCTTTTGTTTTAACTGTACAAGCTATGCTTCTAGAACATGTGGCTTTCTGGAATGAACAATAATTTCCCTTGAATTTGGAAAGAGGATCAATCTGGGGGGGTCCTCTGTTTCTGTTATTAGTTTTGTTAATTATAAAGTAAGTGGCAAGCAATAGAATGAGTAAGCTTTGCATATAGTGATGTGTATATAAAAACTGCCTTATACAAATCAGTCTCTTTGCTGATTACTGCCTAATTCTCATATCAAATCCTTCTGCCTCAATTTCATTTGAAGAAAATATATTTAAAGATGTTGCTAGCATGTCAGATCTAAAAATTAATCTGTCAAAAGACAGTGAAGAATTCCATGAACAATAAAGCAGATAAAACATCATCTGATTAACAACTTAGGTTCCTTTCTCTCATGCAAATGCCATTTAAAATATTTAGATATCCTTATCCTAGGAAGCAATGGGAGGAACTTAAGCTCTCTGAAATGGGTAAAACTTCAGTCTTTAGCACAATAACTTGTCTTATGACAAATACCTATATTTCTCCCAATATAGATGAGGAGCTAATATTCAGTCTGTACTACAATAATACTCCACTACATTCTCCAGAATGAAAGCAAACAGAAGTTGTTTAACAGATTCCCCCCTCCTACTTTGTGGATTTTAAACAAGTCACAAAGGTTACCCAAGGAAAAGAGCAAGCTGGTTCATAGGTTCATAGGTTCATACTAGGCTATCTGCCCTAGGGCATTTACAAGCCTAGCCAGAGTGTGTTTGGCTTTCGTCACCCATTTTAAAATGAATTTTGCTATGCCCTTTTTCGAGGTTAGTATACTGTGCATCTGTCTAACAGTGACACAGAAGTGATACCCGGAGTAAATCTAAGGTCTCCCATCCACTCATCAAGATTCCTCTTGAAGAGAGTCATGGTTCATAGGTTCATAGTTTGGTACTAGGCTATCAGCCCTAGGGCCTATACAAGCCTAGCCATAACAATTCCTTGGCTATTTCTTCCCACATTATTTACTTTCCTGGACCCCTGTCTAGCAGGGCGACTGACGTGATCCCTGGGGTGAATTTCCTTTCTCCCATCCAATCGTCAAGGTTCCTCTTGAAGAGGTCCAAAGAGGCACTCTGCTTGACATGTATGGGCAATCTATTCCAGAGTCTGGGGAGTCTCTGGGTCAGGAACCTATCCCTCCAGCATGTTTTGTTTATTGTGATGACAAGGTTTAGATCCCTGGAGCATGTAGCTCTGAGGGATTGGGATTTCTTTAAGTGTAGCATGTCCAACAGCTCTGGGTTTGACATGGCCTTGTATGTTAAGCAGAGATCGCCTCTGAGTAGACGATATGCGACAGAGTATAGCTGGAGTTTTTAAGGTGGTCAGCGTTGGGCATCTGCTTTAGGCCTGTGATTCTTTTAGTGAGGTATTTCTGAGGCCTTTCCAGTTGTTGCAGATGTCTTGAGAGGTACATACCAAATGGGGCATTGTATTCTATAATGGGTCTAATGAGGGATGAGTACAGTGGGACAATGACCTCCTTTTTTCTGGATGAAAAGCCCTTCGTGATGAGGTGTGCCACATAGAAGGATTTCCTGATTGTTGTGGCGATGTGGTTATCGAAGGTGAGACCACTGTCCACCTGTGTCCCTAAGTCTCTTATCACACTTTCTGTGTTTAGTGTACTGCCACCTATATGGTAATTCATGGATACATGTTTTTTCCCAAAGGGGATAACAATACATTTCTTGGCATTGAGCTTGAGCCCATGGCTCTGGCACCAAGCATCTGTTTCTGTAAGGCCCTTTTGTAGAGTAGCCACATCATTTGGGGATTCAATAATGGCTCCCAGTTTGCAGTCATCTGCAAACTTTGTTAGCCAGAGTCCCTTAGTGTTGACCTGTACTTCAGAGAAGTAGATGCCAAACAAGAGCGGCCCCAGGACTGAACCCTGGGGTACTCTACTTGTCACTTGTCTGGAGCTGGATTTGGAGTCGGCTACTTTTACAGTGTGGGTTCTATCAGTAAGCCATTTAGCAACCCATTGGGTGACATAGGGATTAATGCCCAACTTAGTAAGTTTATCTATGATTCCAGAGTGGGGGATGGTGTCAAAGGCCTTGGCAAGGTCTAGATAGGCTGTGTGGACCACCTTACCCTTGTCCATGGCTCTGGAGACTGATTCAAAGAAGTCAATCAGGTTCAGGAGACAAGATCGGCCCTTCACAAACCCAAACTGGGTGGGGTCCAGTGTTTGAAGGTTGCCAATGTCTTTGTTTATAAGTTCCATGATAATACGCTCCATGGCCTTGCAGATAAGGCTTGTCAGACTGATGGGACGGTAGTTTCCGGGATCCAAGGTGGATCCCCTTGTGGATTGGGATAACTGTAGCTCTGCACCACTCAGTGGGCACGAAACCTGAGGTGAGGCTATGATTAAACATGACACTTAGGTGAGGTGCCAGTTCATATTGTAGTTCATGTAGTACACAGCCCGGGATGTCATCTGGTCCCATGGATGCTGTATTCTTGGCTTTAGAGAGTGCGTTTTGTACCTGTGTGGCCGTTATTACTGGAATTTGGCAATCTTCTGGTATTGAGATGGGCCATTTAGGGGTGAGAGGGGTGAAGTTGGCACTGAATCGATCTGCCAGGATATTGGCAATATCCTTTGGATCAGTATATTTAATGCCATTCTGTTTTAGCTCAGCGCAGATCTGAGCATTGCCATTTAGATTTTTGACATAGTTATAGAATGCTTTGTGGTTGTCTTTGGAATCTTTGGCAATTTTATTTTCGTAACTAGCTTTGGAGGATTTTATGAGGCATCTCAGTTTCTTACTGAGGCCAGTAAGGGAGTTTTTTGCATCCTGGGATTTTCCTCTTTTCTGCAAAAGTTTCTTCCTTTTGTTGTAAAGTTTGTTTATGGCAGGGGACCACCAGATTGGCTTCTTTTTTTTGGATGAGAGAGTCAATGAGGGACTCTGCCTAACCTGGACTGGGATTTTATTCCAGAGTGAAGGGAGCCTCTTGGTGATGAATCTGTCCCTCCAGCATGTCCTATTTATTTCAGTGCTGAGGTTCAAGTCTCTCAAGCATGTAGCTCGATGGGATTTGGATTTTCTGAGGTGCAGCATGTCCATTAATTCCGGGTTGGACATGGCTTTATACGTCAGGCACAGATCGCCTCTGAGCAGGTGGTATGCCACTGGGTAGAGCTGGAGTTTCTTTAACCGGGCAGCATATGGCATCTGTTTGAGCCCTTTGATCCTCTTGGTGAGGTACTTTTGGGGTCTTTCCAGTTGCTGCAGGTGTCTGGTAAGGTACATCCCAAAAGGGGCAATGTACTCAATTATGGGGCTGATGACCTGATGAGGGATGAGTAAAGAGGCACGATGACCTCCCGTGATCTAGATGTGAATCCCTTCATGATTAGGTGGGCTATATAAAATGATTTTCTAACCACTTTGGCCACGTGGTTGTCGAATGAGAGATTGCTATCAACTTGGGTCCCCAGGTCCCTAATTACTTCTTCTGTACTTAATGGATTACCATCTATGTGGTAATTTGTGGGCACTTTGTTTTTGCCAAAGGGGATGACTATACACTTTTTGGCATTTAGCTTGAGGCCATGGCTCTGGCACCAGTTGTCTGTTTCTATGAGGCCCTTTTGCAGGATGCTTGTGTCAGCTGGAGAGTCGATTATGGCACCCAGTTTGCAGTCATCTGCAAACTTGGTCAGCCACAGTCCTTCCATGTTGGCCTGTACCTCCGAGAAATATATACAGAACAAGAGAGGTCCCAGGACTGAGTATTGTGGGATGCCACTTGTAACTGGTTTGGAGTCTGACATGGCTCCAGCAATTCTAACCATTTGGGTTCTGTCCTTGAGCCAGTTTGCAACCCATCTAGTGACATAGGGGTTTATATATAAGCTTGTGAGCTTATCTATAATGCCAGAGTGGGGTATTGTATCAAAGGCTTTTGCAAGGTCCAGGTAGGCTGTGTGGACCACCTTCCCCTCGTCAATGGCCTTGGTGACTGTTTCAAAGAAATTGACCAGGTTTAAGAGGCAGGATCTGCCCTTAACAAAGCCGGACTGGGTAGGATCCAGTGTCTGTAGGTCTCCAATATCTTTATTTATGAGGTTCATGATGATCCTTTCCATAGCTTTGCAGACCAAGCTAGTCAGGCTTATGGGGCGATAGTTTCCAGGATCCGTTGAGGCACCACCTTTGTGGAGAGGGACCACTGTTGCTGTACGCCACTCTTTGGGTACATATCCTGTAGTAAGGCTGAGATTGATCAGTAGTTTTATGTTTGGGTTTAGTTCTTCTTGGAGTTCAGATGCAGACCGGGACACTGTCTGGTCCCATTGATGGTGTGTTTTTTGCTTTGGAGAGGGTGGCTCTTACCTGAGCATCTGAGATGTCAGCGGGGCAGCACTCTGCTGGGATAGATATTTGCTCTTTTGGTGGGGAAGGGAGGGAGAAGTTTGCACTGAACCTGTCAGCTAGGATGTTGGCAATGTCTGTGGGTTCGGTGTATTTTTTGTCATTTTGGACTAATTCTGAGCATATCTGGGAATTCCCACCCAGGTTTCTAACATAACTAAAGAAAGCCTTGTGATTATCCTTAGTGTCCTGTGCAATTTTTCTCTTGAAGCTGGCCTAAGATGATTTCATGAGTGCCCATAGTTTTTTGCTAATACTGATCAGAGATGCCTTCCTTTTTTGGGATTTTGCTCTACCATGTAGTAGCTTCCTCCTTCTATTGTATAGTTTGTTTATGGCTGGGGTCCACCAGACAGGACGCCTGCCTTTGGAGGATTTGGTCTTGGTTTTGTTTGGGATTGCATGATCCATGCATTCCTGAAGGTGTTCATAGAATGTGTTTATAAAGGCTTCTGCAGTCTGGGCCGTATTTTCCACAGGCCCGGGGGCTTTGAAGGATTCCACCTCGGTTTTTGAGGAGTGTGAAATTTGCTTTAGTGAAGTTTTTCACTGTGGTTTTCTGGGCAGGGGCTGGGGTCGGGATGTGAATATCTAATGAGATTAGTATATGGTCTGATCTTACCAGTGAGGGATACACTTCTGGTCTGGAGCATAGAGTCCCCATGTTGGTGATGATCAGGTCCAGTATGTTTTCCCCTCTTGTGGGAGTGGTAACAAGCTGTTGCCCGATGCTGCGCTATGCGCAAAATCATGCAAAGCCATGCTAAAGTGAGTTTTATACAGGGGGGACTTGAAAGAGCTAGAAATTCACCCAAAACGGCCCATAGACTACCAGATTCTTGCACTGGGAACACTCCTCCAGGGATAGATAGGCTGCTCTAAGCTCCCTACTGCCACTGGTCAACAAAGAAGGCTCCCTTTATCCAAGAAAGGAAAAGGGCAACACAGGAACTTTCCAAAAGTCCAGAATACAGCAAAGCCTGTATTTGGACTACTCTAGATCGGGAAAGACGGGAAACAAGGATAATTTTTTTTTTCTTTTTTTGCAACAAACAGCAGGAAAATGCAATAAATATGTAACACAGGCTAGCGCACCTGAGTGTGTAGCATCAACAGGTAAATGCAACAAACAGGGCAAACTTTAAAAGTGGAGGTGCAAAAACAACTTTAAACAGTTTAAAACAGTTCAAGAAGCAGAAATACTTGCAGTTTAGCTAGATCGGACAGTCGCCCAGGTAGTAGCAGCAAAAAAAAAACACTTTTATCAGGTTAGCAGTCGCTCTTTTAGCCGATCTGCTGCTAGCACCACTCTGCAGGACCACGAGGAGCTTGGCTGAGTAGTAACAAGCGCAAAAAATGCGCCAAAGCAGGTTTTATACAGGGGGACTTGAAAGAGATAGAAATTGGACCAAAACGGCCAATAGACTACCAGATTCTTGTGCTGGGAACACTCCTCCAGGGATAGATAGGCTGCTCTAAGCTCCCCACTGCCACTGGTGAACAAAGAAGCCTCCCTTTATCCAAGAAAGGAAATGGGCAACACAGGAACTTTCCAAAAGTCCAGAATACAGCAAAGCCTGTATTTGGACTACTCTAGGTCAGGAAAGACGGGAAACAAGGTTAATTTTTTTTTCTTTTTTGCAACAAACAGCAGGAAAATGCAATAAATATGTAACACAGGCTAGCGCACTTGAGTGTGTAGCCTCAACAGGTAAATGCAACAAACAGGACAAACTTTAAATTACAAGTGCATAAGCGAGCTAAAGCTGGCTTTAAAGCAGGGGGTTAGAAAGAGATAGGGAATGGCCCAAAACGGCCAATAAGCTACAAGTTACTGGGCTGGAACCACTCCTCAAGGGACAGATAGGCTGCTCAGAGCTCCCCACTCTCACTGGTGAACAAAGAAGCTTCCTCCTATCCAAATAAGGATATGGGCAACACAGGAACTATGACACAGCCCAGAGATCAGCAATACCTGAAGACTGGACTAATTCTAGTTCAGTAAAGGTGGGAAACAAGGAATTTTTTTTTTTTTTTTTTTTTTTGTAAGTAGCAGAAATTGGGTACAGAAACACAGTAAATGCTTTAATTCAGCTAGCACACTTGAGTGTGTAGCCTACCAGTTGCCTGTATCACTCTGCAGGACACTACGAGGAGCTGTGCGGAGTTGTATACAATAACAAACTTTTTAAATCACAAATTCGCTAAGAAAAAAAAAACTGGCATTTTAGGCAGAATTAGTTAAGACAGCAAGAAAAGCAGAAAACTGATACTTAATCACTCCAAAGTCACTCTTTTGTCTCTCTGCTGCTGTAGACTCTGCAGAACACCTGGAAGGCACTTGCTGAGCGGAATACAAGTGTAAAACTATGCAAATGAGGTTTTATAGCAGGAAGTGAAAGAGATAGAAATTATCCCAAAATGGCCAATAAACTACTAACTTCTGGGCTGAAACCACTCCTCCAGGGACAGATAGGCTGCACAAAGCTCCCCTATCTCACAGGTGAACAGAGAAACTTCCTTCTATCCAAGTATGGTATGGCAACACAGAAACTTGTAACACAACCCTGGATTCAGCAATAACATGAAAACTGGACTATACTAGTTCAGAAAGGTGAGAAAGAAGTATATATATATATATATATATATATATATATATATATATATATATACTGGACTATACTAGTTTTTATTTTCCAGAAAATAGAGCAGATACAATCAAAACAACACTTTACCCTATTGACCAGTTAAAAAGCTTAAAACTGAGCTGTGTTCCAGCAGTCTTCAATCAGACAAGTTCTAACTGCACAGTCCTGCCACTAGGGTACAGAGAAACCTTCTCCAAAAAAGACGGCCTGGGTCAGTGCACAATTCATACAAACAAAGCTAGATCCAGCCGGCCTGAATCTAGTCTATGCTACAGCAAACAAGGAGTACCGATTTCAGAAAGAAACAGTTCAAGTAAGCATGCGCAATAAGCCTTTAACCAGAAATTCCTAGCTCAGAAGTGCAGACCACAAACCTTCTTAATGTAAAATAACTGGCCTGAAGCCCAAGTCCTTAACCTAGAACTAATACACTTTTAGAATAACAGACACTGAGCCTTCAATCAGCAGTTTCCAACTTAGAAGGATGTACGTTACCTGTCCTGCCACAACAGTGCAGACCACAAACCTTCCTAATGTAAAACAACTGGTTTGAAGCCCAAGTGCTTAAACCAAGGGCCTTAGAATAACAGTTACAATTTAATCAGGCTACTAACAAGCATTAATAAAGGCAGCAGAATAAATTTAATTGAGTACTTTTAAAAGAGGCAAAAGCAAAATAAGGTAATAAAGTAGGAAGAAACACAAATACAGAAAGGCAGTTAAAGTGCAAAAAAATTTTTTTTTTTTTTTTTTTGAGATGGAGGAAACAGAGCAGATTAAGATACTATAGGGGAATGCCCTTCTCAAGTGCTCTCTCTGTACACTGCAGAGGAGATGGAACTGGTAAGAGTATCCAAAATCAAAATATGATCTCACTGTACTCAGTTGAGTGAGCAAATGAGATGGGTCCAGGAGGAGTGTGCAAAAAGAGATTTACAGCAGGGGCAGGCAATTCCAAAGCCACCAAGATTAACACCACAACAAGAAATAGGGAGGCTGGGTGGGGAACTACTGCAGAGATTCAGAGACACACACAATATTTACTGAATCCAAGACACACAATATTTACTCACTCATATCTTAAATAAGTGCAGAAAATATACTTAAATCAGCTTATGTCCAGTTGATATATGCAGACAAGTCTCAGTAGTCAGCAACTCGATTTAAAATGATTACTAGAAATGTAACCAACACAGATTTTAATGTTAGCAGAAACCCCCAAGCTAATTAACACTAACAAAGGAATTTCAAAGCAGTCTAACAACTTTCAGTGAACTCAGATGGCTAACTGCAGAGATTCAGAGACACACACAATATTTACTGAATCCAAGACACACAATATTTACTCACTCAAATCTTAAATAAGTGCAGAAAATATACTTAAATCAGCTTAAGCACTACATTTTTATCTTATACTAAGGCTAGACATACTCTAAATAGTAAATTCGCCTTTTGTCAAGAAGCATACCTTTGGCATCATCCTGATTTGCAAATGTTAAGTATGCAAATAAGCAAAATAGATAGTTACGTTATCTTGGGAGTGACTATGAATAAGCATCTTTAAGATATACAGGACACTAATTTGTCATATTTGCAAACCTCTGCAGAGTTGCACACTTGATATGATATACCCATCTGTCTGCTATACTTTGGAAGGGTCTCCAACAAAGAAGTGACATTTATAAGTGAAAAATCTATAAGTTAATTCACAGACTCCAGTCTCCCATGCTGTATATTATCAATAGCTCAGATAAAGCCAACTTCACATCAAGCATCTATAGGAAAACCTTCACAAATATATAAATCATAAATAAAGGCATCTGATGATGCTATTAGCAGAAATTGATGCAACTAATTCATGGGCCTGGACACCAAAAAGATGAAACAGTAACTAGAAGAGGTCCTTCCCATATTCAAAGCCATAAACAATATTTACTCTTAGCATTAAGCTCACTTAAAATATTGCAATAAACAGACGTAATTTGTCTAAAATTACATATAGAGATTTACCATTCTGTGTGAATGTGATCCCCATTCTGCACTACAGGTTCAGAAAGCAGTTAAAACTTAAATATGTAACCCTTATGCTATGGATGTTACATTAGAAGCCTTTAAATGAATACCTGGTATTAAACAAGCATGAAGTCTATAATACTGGTAATATCAAACTCCTTTGCTGGTTTACTTGTATATTTTTAATCTTATTTGATGGATCTTCTGAAGTCTGGACATTTGGCAGCCTTGTGCTCATCAAAATGTTGCCCTTTAAAATGAATGGTTTCCTGGTACACATGCAGCTACAGCCCGTGTCAGTAAATAGAAACAATTATCTTATGGTTAAATTACGTTTTACTCCAGAGGCATGCTTCAAAAACATGATTAAATGATTCATGGTTATTTTATTAAATAATAAGCAGTTTGGCAATTAAGTCCATGACTCCTTCATACAGTTTCCTCATTTTGTCACAGTACACCATTCATTCTTAGTACTACATCTAACAAACATTTGGAAATTAAAGCAAAAGAGCATTAAAGTTAAGTAACCTTTTGTAGAATATGTATATTTCAGCAGTCAGGTTTTTACTGCAATGTTAGTTCTAAAAGAAAGAGGAAGGCAAGTTAAGATAATATAAAATCTGTTTGCTGATTCCTGGTTGTTTTATTAAACAGTGAACAGTAATACAATTACTTATGTGGTTCTTTCATACAGTTTCCTCATTTTGACACACTACACTTTTCAGTCTTTTAATCTGTTTGACAATTGAAACTTAAAGTGATTTGTTCATATTTATAAGTACATAGCAGCATTTAATGAGTTAAGTGCTGCAAAGCACTTGTATTACTTTCATTCCATATTTATTTGAGCTGTTTTTAATAAAAAAAAACTTTACAAAGCTCTTTTATTAAACTATGGCCTAAATGAATATAATGCATCCCTCAGTGGCATCAAATGAGGCATAATGCGAGTTGCATCCATTAAAGTCTATGGACACACAGCACACTTTCCCTAAGTTGATGTCACTGAGAGTAACGTTTGCTATTTAGCCACAAGTGGTAGACTGTTGGGAAGTGTTATTTTTAAAACACTTCTTTTTCTTTAGGCTTTTCCCGGTTAGGGATCGCCACAGCGGATCACCTGTCTGCTCATGATTGGCAGTGGAGTTTTACGGTGTTTAGTTGCCAGCCCGGCGCCAAACCTTTCACAGAAGGCACACACACATACGCACTCATGCCTAGGGTCAATTTAGAGTGTCCAATCCACCTACAGCATATATTTTTAAAACACTATTATCAAAAAAGGAGCAGCCAAAAACATTTGTCAATGGAGAAAAAAATGCTGTTCGGTACTTCCTGCATCTCATACCATGATGTCACGGTAAATTTCTTATAGAGAATGAATCTCTTAAAGTGACATTTTGTAAAAATCTGTATATTTCAAGAGTCACAAACCTTTACTGAAGTATTCATTGTAAAACAAAGAGTAAGACAAGTTAAGACAAAAACTGTTTGCACTACAAAGTGAAGTAAAAACTAAAATCAGACATAAACTGACTGCAGAAGAAAATGTTTGAATCCTTTAGTAAACTTTTAACTCTCTATAAACTTTCTGAATTCAAGAAGACAACATTCTTAATTATACAGGCTGAGAAACCTAAATTGCTGCAGCACTCTGAGGTGTTAACACAGAAATAACAAAACCTTAGAATGGTAAGATGAAGCCAAAAAAAAAAAAATCATGTCATTAGCAATTCAGACAAATTCAATCAGGCTAGTTATTTCAGCTGAACAGTGAGCAAAATTTTTTTTCAGTTACTAGGCTTTATAGATTAAATCAGAAAAATAATACATAAACCATCAACTATATTTCACCTAAGAGAGTAATTGCATGAAATATAACAACCAAAATTCACTGTAATATAAATGTTGACATAAAGGTAATGAAAATAAAAAGGACTACCAAGTTAATTATAAAACAGTACTACTTAAAGGCCAGGGGCCTCCGTTTCCCTTTCTCAGTAACCAACTCACTATTTTCATAATGTAAGATAATAGTCTTGTTAAAATACAGCTTAAATACATGTGACTTACTATGCAGCTGGACCACGCATGTTTCTTTTACCATGAACTCATGCGCTACAAAAACAAATGTGCATTCACCTTTATTGCAAGGCAAAGACAAAGTCAGTGTGATGTAACATGTCCTCCAGCATTTATTTCTTCTTAAATGATCTGAATCAATACTTAGCCATGCAACGTTTTTTTTTTCTGTCCATTGTAAATATTTTTTTAAACAGTTCTTCACCTCTTCATTTACATGAAAGTTTTCAGTTACAAAGTGTTCTAAAATAAATTATTTTGTCCCTGACAAAGATCAGGATTATTTATTGATAACTATTTCTCTCAAAACCAAAGTCTGTCTTCTAGGACACACCACAGTTTCTGGACAGGGAGAAGAACCATGGCAGCCATCTGGACCTTAAGTTATGACAAAGGTCAATTAATAGAAGCAGTATTTATAGATCTTACCAAAAACTTTGAAACAGTCAAACATCAGCTCCACCAAATAACCCTTCTGTCATACAGAATTAGCAACAATGCTTGCTTGCCAGTGGTTCAATATTTGTTTTATCAAATCAAATATTTGTAGTCAAAATAAGCCCATCCACCTCCTCCAAATCATCCCTGCTTAAAGGAATACCCCGATGGACAGTGCTCCTTCCTTTGTTTTTCTCCTTTTGCATCAAAAATCTACCGTCAATCAATCCCCACTCCCTAGAATACTTGATACAGCTGACATGGTCATCTATAGTTCTGTTTGCTCACACCAAAACATAAAACTGCTAAATAAGATCTCCTCACCACTGCCAACTGGCTAGATGCCAGGCAGCTAATACCAAATCTTAACAAAGCCAAAGTCTTATTTATTGGAACCCCATCAAAAACTATAAGCAGTGCCTTCAGACTGGTCCATCCATGACAGTCACCAGCAGCAACCACTAAAAACCACCTTGTCCTTTAAAAATATCTTGGCTTTTGGTTAGACCCAGCTGTAAACTTCAAACTTCTCGTCCAGAAAACCAGAACTAAACACCAACAAACACTTGAAAAATCCTCTCTTTTCTCCATCAGGCAAACAAGCTACAAGAAGAAGAATCCTCATGGCCTCATTTGCTGTATCAAAGGAACCTTTCCACACTTCAAACTAATTTCATCAATATTTGTCTCTTCATCTCCATAGCAGCAAGAATTGAAGCTCAGTGGTCCATGTTCAAAAACGTAAACTGGCTTCTAGTTCAGTAAAGGGCTGAGATTATTTTTTGTCTCCCTTCTATTTAAGCTGTCAAATCAAAATTTCTCCTCAGACCTCACTAGCAGAGTTACAATAACAGGGTGCATATAATCTCCCTTCTGGACAGTTAACATGTCATGGCAATAGAGAATATATCTCTCAGTGAAGCTATAAGCAGGGACACTGATATTCAGTGTGAGAAAAAGTCAGAGTTCATTCATGTCCCCTCAGTACCAGGTGATTTTTTTATTTTTTTTCCAAATGTCAAGTAAGTTTTTTTTTTTCTGACACCTCAACATGTACCTTTTCTCATGGACTACACATTACCAGTGGCCTACAGTCACTGCTGAGACCTCCGTCAATAACAGCAATCAAGCACTCTTTGAGGTTTGACATTTCTCTCTCTCTCTCCCGTATTCTGTAAGATGAGTTTTAAGTTGCTCCAGTTTGATTAACATTAATTCAGCCCTACACCTATTCTCACCAGGTTGGTTATGACAGGGCTATGTAAGGAAAGTAAAATGGGATTTAAGGACCTTCATGACCAAAGAGCTGTCTGAACTTCATTCCAGAAGCAATACAATCTGGGGCATATGTGGAATTAGATGTTTCATATGCCTGAAAGACCCTCCCAACATGTGAGTTAATCTAAGACATTTCACCTAGATGTTTTCATTTACCAGCTAATCATTGACATGGAAGGTGTTTGGACTGAGGTTGTCGTAATTAAAAACTATCATGAAACAGATAACATGTTAGCAAAGCAAGACACATTCATATAGTGGCTGAGCAAGTAAAAAAAAACTAACTGAATCAAAAACATTTACAAAGCAGAAGTTTAACACCCAAAACAATTTAAGAAGCTGTTCTTTTACCATGAACTCATGCGCTACAAAAACAAATGTGCATTCACCTTTATTGCAAGGCAAAGACAAAGTCAGTGTGTGGTAACATGTCCTCCAGCATTTATTTCTTTTTAAATGATCTGAATCAATACTTAGCCATGCAACGTTTTTTTTTCTGTCCATTGTAAATATTTTTTTAAACAGTTCTTCACCTCTTCATTTACATGAAAGTTTTCAGTTACAAAGTGTTCTAAAATAAACTATTTTGTCCCTGACAAAGATCAGGATTATTTATTGATAACTATTTCTCTCAAAACCAAAGTCTGTCTTCTAGAACACTCCACAGTTTCTGGACAGGGAGAAGAACCATGGCAGCCATCTGGACCTTAAGTTATGACAAAGGTCAATTAATAGAAGCAGTATTTATAGATCTTACCAAAAACTTTGAAACAGTCAAACATCAGCTCCACCAAATAACCCTTCTGTCATACAGAATTAGCAACAATGCTTGCTTGCCAGTGGTTCAATATTTGTTTTATCAAATCAAATATTTGTAGTCAAAATAAGCCCATCCACCTCCTCCAAATCATCCCTGCTTAAAGGAATACCCCGATGGGCAGTGCTCCTTCCTTTGTTTTTCTCCTTTTGCATCAAAAATCTACCGTCAATCAAGCCCCACTCCCTAGAATACTTGATACAGCTGACATGGTCATCTGTAGTTCTGTTTGCTCACACCAAAACATAAAACTGCTAAATAACATCTCCTCACCACTGCCGACTGGCTAGATGCCAGGCAGCTAATACCAAATCTTAACAAAGCCAAAGTCTTATTTATTGGAACCCCATCAAAAACTACAAGCAGTGCCTTCAGACTGGTCCATCCATGACAGTCACCAGCAGCAACCACTAAAAACCACCTTGTCCTTTAAAAATATCTTGGCTTTTGGTTAGACCCAGCTGTAAACTTCAAACTTCTCGTCCAGAAAACCAGAACTAAACACCAACAAACACTTGAAAAATCCTCTCTTTTCTCCATCAGGCAAACAAGCTACAAGAAGAAGAATCCTCATGGCCTCATTTGCTGTATCAAAGGAACCTTTCCACACTTCAAACTAATTTCATCAATATTTGTCTCTTCATCTCCATAGCAGCAAGAATTGAAGCTCAGTGGTCCATGTTCAAAAACGTAAACTGGCTTCTAGTTCAGTAAAGGGCTGAGATTATTTTTTGTCTCCCTTCTATTTAAGCTGTCAAATCAAAATTTCTCCTCAGACCTCACTAGCAGAGTTACAATAACAGGGTGCATATAATCTCCCTTCTGGACAGTTAACATGTCATGGCGATAGAGAATATATCTCTAAGTGAAGCTATAAGCAGGGACACTGATATTCAGTGTGAGAAAAAGTCAGAGTTCATTCATGTCCCCTCAGTACCAGGTGATTTTTTAATTTTTTTTCCAAATGTCAAATAATTTTTTTTTTCTGGCACCTCAACATGTACCTTTTCTTATGGACTACACATTACCAGTGGCCTACAGTCACTGCTGAGACCTCCGTCAATAACAGCAATCAAGCACTCTTTGAGGTTTGACATTTCTCTCTCTCCCGTATTCTGTAAGATGAGTTTTAAGTTGCTCCAGTTTGATTAACATTAATTCAGCCCTAAACCTATTCTCACAAGGTTGGTTATGACAGGACTATGTAAGGAAAGTAAAATGGGATTTAAGGACCTTCATGACCAAAGAGCTGTCTGAACTTCATTCCAGAAGCAATACAATCTGGGGCATATGTGGAATTAGATGTTTCATATGCCTGAAAGACCCTCCCAACATGTGAGTTAATCTAAGACATTTCACCTAGATGTTTTCATTTACCAGCTAATCATTGACATGGAAGGTGTTTGGACTGAGGTTGTCATAATTAAAAACTATCATGAAACAGATAACATGTTAGCAAAGCAAGACTCATTCATATAGTGGCTGAGCAAGTAAAAAAAACTAACTGAATCAAAAACATTTACAAAGCAGAAGTTTAACACCCAAAACAATTTAAGAAACTGTCCGCAGAGGCATGCATATTGGTAAAGGTGCATGCACACAATGTAAATATAAATTTAAAACATATGCCTTCACAATGCAGTTAAACGCAATCTAGTACATTATATCCAGTCTCCTGAAGGAACTTTTTGGTGACATAGTCCTAGTCTTTGTTGCAGCTGATGTTGAACAGCAATGTTAGCAGTTACATATTGCTGACAGCAAGATTTCAATGCTGATCACTTAAATGCAAAGAACAAATGTTTATCTTCAGCAATGGAAACTGAAGTCCATATAGGTTTCAGTGCAATTTCAGACACTGTTGGCATTTGCACAGCCTTTAACAACCAGTACTCGTTCAAGTCAGATGAGGACAGTGATGGCAGTTCTTGGATATCTTGCCAAACTTATACTTCCCAGTCCTTAACAGGTTGACATGGATTACCCATTTTAAAATGGGCAGGCTGCTGGCATATGACTGAAAGTCATTAAGTTGTGGTAGATCACAAGGGTTAAAGATTCTACAGGCCTTTAAGAAAGGGATGAAAGGTTACTATCCAGATGCTTGCCCAGTTTCTCTAGGCTGACCTTAAAAGCAGACTTGAACAGTTGGATGTTGTCTTCCTTGCCCTTAAAAGCAGAACTGAGCATTTGAATGTTGTTTTCCTTCTCCCCAAAGCCTGCAGATTTTATTGTCCTGGCTTGATAGAGACTCTGAAGCATCATTAACATGATATATAGAGAATGCAAGAGGTCCATCCTTAAACTGCATGGTTTTAATGGCTGTGATCAGCTCTGATGTGTTTTATGAGATAAAAGTTGGCTGAATTTCAACTTCAGAATACCAGCATTGAAGCAGAGTCTATAGCTGGTTTGTAAATATTGAATCACTGTCATCTTCAGCAAAGAAGTCCTGCAGTACTGCAGATGTTGCACATGGCACTATATAGCTGCGAACCATATGTTCTACCTTATCAGCACTGGCATAGGTGGCAATGCAATGAAGTGTCTGTTGAGTCCAAGCTCTTCCAAAAAAAAACTAAACTACATATTCATGTTTCCATTTTGGAGACTGTTGGAAGATATGTTTCAAGAGTGCCACAAATTTATTAACAGTTTTAAATGGTGAGTCCATGTGTCAGCCATAAGGGACAATACATGAGCTCAGCAAGGAACACATCTAACATGCAGAATGGGGGGGGGGGGTTAGAGCATACTCTGCAGCAGAAATATGACACTGAACCAGAGTCTTTAACCTCCATACTACCCCCGGAATTGAGCTGGGTACAACCCAGGGAAGGTTAAGGTAAGTCTGGTAGACACAGAGGACAAGGAGAGGAGCTGGTAGCAGGTAATAGTCAGCAGCATAGAGCAAAAGAGAAAAGCATCTTAGTACAAGAATCAGGAGCAAAGGCCTAAAATCAGAGACACATTTATTCTTATATACTTATAAAGTTGCTAGAATATTTTTCACTGGCATGCATTTTCTGAAGGATAAACAGTGAAATGTCAGATATTTAAAAACTGTACTCCTTCATGATTTCTCAAAAAAAGACAAAACACACAAATTTTGAGAAACAGATAATACATGTAGCAAAACTCAGGACAGTTTCAGCTTTGTTTTACACATTAGGCACAGAATAAATATTCTAACTTACTTCTTACAAATACATAATTGCCCTATGATGCCAGACTTTAAATAAAGCAATCAAGAGGGCAAGTTGCTGTCATCCACATCCAGCCTCACCCCCATTTAGTGACTGAAATCCTCAATGATTTGACATAAACCCACAACTTTTATGAGACATAGACCAAAAATATAAGGTAAAGTCAATGCCATTCTTTGAAATTGGGGACAGTTTCAACTTTAACACAAACTAGTAACCACAGAATAAATATTCCAACTTATTTCATACAAATGCACACTAGTCATGTAAAGACAGGGTAAGCTGCCTTCATAATAATGTTGAAAGCCAATATTTCCAAATAATTTATTAACATACACTGGATGAACGGCTTAATTAACATACACTAAATAAATGGATTAAGTGCTTTCATTTCCGACAGGAAACTTCATCAGAATCATAGTACAAGACCATCCATCAGTGTATATAGAGTCAAAACCTCTCCTATTGGATAATCAATTAACCTTCTGTGTTTTAAAATATTTGTATAAAAAGTATTGAGGTTAAAAACATATTCCTTTTAAATCCAGTTAAAACACAAATAATCTAAACAAATAAGAAGGCAAGACATGAAACATTTTCTAAAGACATTTAAATAAAAACTGTATGACCAAGTTAATAAAAACTATGTGTGATCTATGTGTATTACATAGGTTTTAGTTAGTTTTTTTTTTAATTTATTAGCATTTAATTTCAATACTGGTGTTAAGGAAATATGATTGTTTAATCCAGGGAATGTACAGGCATCCAAACGCAATTGCCAGATATGTTCCCTATATTCAAGTTTATTTGCTAAACCCCCACCTCTGTCATCAATTTTTACACATTCAGTTACCCAAAACTTGAAATCAGCAGCAGGGCATCTAGAACTATGTCTAGCTAAAGTGTTAGTCTCTCTACCCCGACCCACATCATACATATGTTCATAAATTTGTTGTCTTAGATTCCGCTCTGTCTTTCCTACGTGCAATGCCCAACAGATAGAGCAATAAACAATGCAGACCACCCCTTTTGTGTAACAACTAAAATCTCCTTTTGCTCTTAAGGTGAAACCCGATATCCTTAATGTATCACCTTTGGCCAAAAATATACACTGGGGGCATCTGCCACATTTGAATGTTCCTGTTTTTATTACATTCTGCATGACATTTTCTTTGCTCTCCAAAATTTCTTTTAAATTATGATTCCTCCTATAACTGTACTGTAGGCTGTGGCTAAACACTTTGAGTCTATTGGGCATTTTACCAAACATGTCCCAAATCCCCTTAATGTTTTTTTTACCCAACTTGTATTCTGATCATAAGTGACCACAAGGTATGGGGTCATAGTATCAGAAGCCTTAGACAATTGGGTTTCTGGTACAGGTTTAATTCTGGTCATTTGGTTAGAATCATCCGTCCCCCTGAGCAAAGGTTTGTATCTGTTACCCCATTCTTTGGTAATAAGATCTTTCTGAGATTATATCTGGATAACCCCTTTCCAAAAATAAGGTGTGAACATATTCTAGTTCATCAATAAGAATATAATCAATAATAAAAAGGACACTTAACAATTCATAGGTCTTCTGTATATATTGTTCCAACAATTCCCATTTTCCTATCTAGTTTGTCCTACCCTTTTCTAAAGATCTCAATTCCAGTTGTTTTACCTCTGTTACTATATTCACTACTTCTAGTATAGTTGGTTTAGATTTTAATTTCCATTTTCTAGTAATTGCTTTTTTGGCAGCCACCATAATTAGAACCAGCAAGGCCTTACCATGTCCAGGCAATTCCGATTCTGTATCATAGCTCAAAAAAAATCTCCCTCATCACACCAATCTGCCCCCTCCCCCAGCATCTTCGACTGTACATCCCACAGGGAATCCTTGAAGCCTGCCAATTCACTGCAGTCCCAGAAATATATTCCCAATTACTTCTTTCTTCCCCTTCACACCTCCAACATTTGCTGTTTGCCTGAAGAAAAATTCTCTGGAGTCTACTTGGGATATAAAAATATCTATGTAAACATTTCTAAGCAAAAATCCTAAATCTTCTAGATTTTGTTGCATATTTGGGAGGCATAGATACATCCTATCATTGTTTCTTTGTGAATTGCTTATCCAGTCTCTCTTATCCCAATCCTTTCAAACCTCCTCTGATCAATTCTTATAGTTGTCATGCAATATTTTATACTTTCTGCTAATTATTCCTTTTTTAATGGCAGCTTTTGTTCTAGATTCTACTAAAAACTCTACCAGTGCTGGTCTTTCATTGAGGTCCTCCCTATTTCTTTCTCATCGCCTATACTCTGATATCAATCCTTGATAAGAAATGCAATCCCTAACCTGCAGTCCAAATAAATTATTGGCGTCTTCCCGTTCTATCATCTTTCCTTATCTAGTTATTTGCTCCCAATACCTTAGTTCTTTTGCCAATTTTCTCCAATAAATTCCACCCCCTCTTGGCTACTGACTATATCCCAAATTGTAGTCATCCCTATCAGCAGAATCTCCTTTCTCCATTCCCGTGTTGACTTAGTTCTTAGAATACTTTCTGCTACTTTATAGATATAATATTCTTTATGATTATTGTTATTCTCCTTAAAGGCCTGTATCCAAAATCATAGCCTCTCATTGTTTCTTGAGCTTCCCCCTGTTTCATCATCATCCCTTTCCACTATAAATTACAGTTTTCTGCTTGTGCTACGTATGGGAGCCTTAAAAGTGTAGCTCTGAAATATCCATTCAAATCGGGTAATCCCACTCCGCCCTGTTTAACTGGAAGAATCAGCTTATCCCACTTGACTCTTGCCGTCTTCCCCCTCCCAGATAAAGTTCTTCAGCTGTTTATTAATTACTACCGACAGCTTCTCCTCTGGTTGATAAAAATATGCCTGACCTTTGTATAAGACTAATGGGACTAAAAACATTTTAACTGCTTATATCTTACTATCCATAGCTGCCATACCAGAATCCTTTTCAATCCATAGTCCTAAATACTTCATTTTATCATGTCCCCATAAATATGGATATTGCTGAACCAATTCATATGTGGGTACATAATTTACTGCTATTGCCTTTGTTTAAGCCTCATTAATTTTGTATCCTAAAAAGATCTGAAACTGTCTCAAAATGTTCCACAACACTGAAATGTCTCATTCTGGTTTTGTCAGGTATGAAATTATGTCAACTGCAAACAGAGCCAGCTTTTCTTGAATACCATACCAATTATATCCTTGAATTTCTGCATCCCTTATTTTCTTTGTCAATGGTTCTAAATATAACACAAATAATAAAGAGGAAAGAGGACACAACTGCGTGGTTCCTCTGCTCAAGCAGAAATTATCAGAAATGCTGCCACACACTTTAATTTTCACCTCCGATCCCTCATATATCCTCCTAATCAACCTAATTTTTTTTCAGGAAATGCAAATAATTCCATTGCCCTGCTCATAAAGTCACAACTTATTCTGTCAAATGTTTTCTCTACATCAAGACCCACCTAAAACAATAATGGTACTTTCTTACATTCTGCTTCCCTCTGGATCATCAATGTTTTGTTAATGTCAAATTTCTGCCTTCCCTCCACAAAAGAACACTGATGCATATCTACCAAGTTTGACATTAGTTTTGCCATTCTGTTAGCCATTATAGACATGAACACTTTATAACCATGGTTTAGTATTGAAATGGGTCTGTATGAAGCTGGATCTGATGGATCTTTATCCTCTTTAGGTATTACAGCTACCACTGCTTTCCTCCAGAATGTTGGTACTTCTCCTCTTAAAATACTGTTAAGCAAAACCTTCCATATCTTTATCATTTTTCCTCCTAGCTTCAACCTTCCATATCTTTATCATTTTTCCCTCCTAGCTTCCAAACTTCCACAGGAATACCATCTATTCCTGGTGACTTTTCTGTAGATTTGTTATACATCACCATTTTTATCTCATCTCCTTCTATCCTAACTGTTAGTAATTGAGCCTCATCTACCTCTTACCTTGGCATATTTAATTCTTCCATATACACTCCCATTTGGATCTTTTCATGAGTTCCATATTTCTCTGCTTTATACAGACTTTCATAGAATTTCCAAAATATTTCTAATAACTCAACAGGATCTTTGTTACTTTTATTATTATAGACTCCCTAAGCTTGGTAAGAGCCATTTCTACTTTCTGCTGTCTGAGTCGTCGTGCTAACACTTTTTGTGCTCTATAGAGTTATGAAAAACAGTTGCTTAACAGTAGTCTTTCTATACTCATGTATATTACCAAGATAATCTCTTATTTTCTGCTTAGCATTTTGCAGTTGATCCTCTTCTTGTTCTGTGAGATTCCCCCTATTCTGCAATACTTTAACATTTGTCAGTCCCTCTAAATAACTCTTGTTACTTCTTAACCATACCTGCCTTTCTTTTATTTCCACCCTATTTTTAAACTCCACCTTAATTTTATCCCAGTCCCTAGCTATATTTTCAGAAGTAATTTCTATCCTCTCAGATAGCTCCTGAATAATCTCCACTACCCATTCCTTAAATTCCTCTCTTTTCAACAGATAGGTAGGAAAGCGCCAGTGTCTAATTTTTATTTCATCACCCTGTGTTTTTATTTTAATTATTGGCACATGAGCCAAAATACTTATTGGATGCATATCGAGACCTTCAATTAAATGCACATGTTCCTGTGAAATACAAATTCTGCCTAGCTTAGCCCAGTTTTTACTTCTTGTGAAATATGTAAATTCATTCCAAACACTTATTACTGAATTCACATCTTCCATGCCGAATAGTTTAATAAATTTCTGCAAAAATCTACCATCCTTTATTATACTTTCTCTTTTGGGCCTCCCAGACACATCTTTACTGATGCAAATCAAATTTCAGTCCCCACCTATAAGTAATATTCCTTGCTGTAAACTGATTTCTCCCAGAAATGTCTTAAGCTTCATTATAGCAGTATTAGATGGAATATAGATACATGCCAGTGTAATCCTCCTCCCTTGCCAGTAACCCCTTAGCACTACAAATCTGCCATGATTATCTTTTTTATCCTCTTCTATCTCTATTGGAGCTCCTCTTGCAATTAATATAAGAACCCCCTTTTCCTTTGTCCCAGATATTTCACTGAATAACCATCCTGAAAACCTTTCTTTATCAAATTCACATGATCAGTTCTTTCCAAGTGTGTCTCCTGTAACATAACTATTTGCACTCTACATTTTTTAATATAGCTCACTATTATTTCTTTTTTGTATTTATCTGTGAAACCATTGCCATTTAAAGACATTACAGAAAGCATCATTGAATTAAAAAGTTATTATTACCACCTTTTATGTATAACATATTTTTTGTTAAATGTCTGATTCTAGCTTTTGTGTTACATACATACATTATTTGGCAGGTTGAACTTTTATATAGTTGTTTCTTGTCATATCCACTTGAGCCTATGTCATATCTTACAAAACTTTTTGCTTTATTAAAAGCCCTCAAACAAAACAAACAAACCCACAATGCCCCCTAAAACCTATTAATTTACTATTAACACAGAAAACTATGTACATCTTCAAATATTGAAGCTTTACCCTCCTAATAGGAACAAATGTTGCAAACTTCCATCCACACTCAAGACTTGAGTTAACCAAAAAGAAAGGTTATCCGGGCTAAGACACATGGTGCAGCCTGTGCTTCTACTAAGTGCTAACTTGTTTTGCATTGTCTTTATAACTCTCCCAGCTGGGAAAACTCCTGAATGCTTTCAGAGAACATTATCTCTCCTAGCCGGCACCCCCCCTACCCCAATCACTCTCTACCAGACTGTAACCAACTTCTCTTTATCAGAGTGGTTCTCATGTCTCCATGGAGACAGACAGTCAATTTCTCTTTATCAGATTGCTTCCATAGAGACATGATGGCCAGATACAGATTTGCTATTAAGCATACATTCATTAGCTAGAAAAAAGCCTCATAATATTCAACATTATTTTTCATTTACTTCCTTTCTCTTACAAATTGTTACTAAATCAAAGATCCTTCATCCAGTCATTGCCCCATGTAGGAATAAGAAAAAGCACATTAATTTTTCTTTTGTATTGCTCTTTTAACCAGGCTTTTTTTAACACTATAGTACCTACATTTCTTAAAACTGAAAAAAAAGAAAGAGAATGGAGAAAGAAAGGGAAAAAAGAACAGCAACACCTACTTCCAGTCCCCATTATACTTAAAAATAACTGAGAAAACTGTACTTTATAACATGAAAAAGAGAACCATACACCATAAAAATAGTACCATTAAGAAAAAAAATGTTTTTTTTACTTACAGTTAACCTTCTCCCCTCTCTTCCCCTCCCCAAAGCATTTTTCCAAACGTTAATGACATGAAGAAGGGATATACATTAGGGTCCCCCACAAGTCCAACAGGTTCTGAAAATGTCCAATATTTCCAGATTTTCTTGTTCTGTCATATTTCACAAATATTATTATTGCATTGTAATCCCACATTGTTACTGGTTTTATTACTGTTCATCTCCATCTCCCAAATCCTGCCTCTGCTTCATTTCCAATGTACTCTTCTTCTAGAGAACTCTTGTGTGCCATTCCTTCTCTCCAACACTTTCCATTGAAACAGTGGAAAAGGTTTTACAGGTACAGTCTTTCTGTAGTCTTTATTACCAGAAGAAAAAGAAGCAGAATCTCATTCTGTTTTACAGCTCACTTATGGTTGGAAAAACTTTTGTATTGCCTCCTTGGCATGTACTTCATCAAAAAATGATTGTGTCCTTCCAGGGAAAAATACCTTGAAGACAGTTGAGTATAACAGTTCAAATCTCACACTTGAGTCTCAAAATTCCCTGAATAGTGGAATGAATGTACTCCTCTTCTGCCTCATATACAATGAGTAATAATTCTCCACAAACATTCTGCTGTCTCCCACTTTTAGTATTTTGTCCTTCTGCCATAGTTTTGTCAGAATCAACTCCTTCTTCTGGTAGGATTGCTTCTTTACTATTAAAGTATAGGTTGCTTTCTCATAGCCAGGTTTGAAGCATACACACAATGTACCCTTTCAACCAACAACTCCTGCTGTGAAATACCACTCCAGCTGCTTATTTGTGCTTTTATAAAATTAATGCAATCTCTTCCTTCCATCCTCTCTGATACACCTGAAAATCTCAGGTTTTCCCTATGTGATCTGTCTTGTAATTATATTATTTTTTGAAACATCTCTTCCTGAGCAGTCTCACATTCAGCCAGTCCTTTATTTCAACTTCTGATTTTTGCAGCTTTATCAACTTATCTGAATATCTGTTTAAAGCTTCTTCCATTTTTCCAGCCTTTTTGTTTGTGTTGATAAACTCTATCAGTGTTTCATTTATTTTAACCAGGTCTATGTGCAGTTGTCTAAAATCACCCTGTAGGTTGCCAGAAGTCATGTCTGCAGGTTGTCTTGCTTTTGTTGAGCAGCTGCAGAACATTAACCAGTCAGTGTTTCTTCCTCACTTTTTTTTCCAGGTGCTCTGCATTTCTTTTTTTCTGGCATCCAGGCAGTACATTTACTAGCCAGATACTGTAATTTACCCATAAATACAAATGTCTACTGGCCTTCTCTGTTGAGTTTCTGTTTTCACACTGGGAGAGCTAGAGTTAAGCTGTTAATCAATGTGCAGCCATATTGGAAGTCCCTAAAAATATAAATGTTAAGCAAAAATTCCCCACATGATTACCATTCAGAAAGTTAGAAATGCTTAGGGGAAGCTCATTTCTCCAGTGTACCATTTGTTTTCTTTAGGCTACTGACTCTCAAAGACAGGAGGAATTGTTTAGAAATGGAAAAACTGAAGGCCACTCTTACCACCCAACAGCCAGTCTGAGTGTCTTTTTTTCATGATCAAAACCTTAAAAGTCAAACTCCTACAGACTTAGACTAGTCTATTTCCCCAAATCACTTAAAGTGGGGGGTTCTACCCCATCTATAACTTACCCTGTTTAGAGAGGCTGTTACCCAGACCCACATTTATTGCCACATTTGCATCTGAAATGGAGCTCAGCACTCTTCAGCCCCACTCTGAAAGGCCCAACAGGTCCAGGTAGTCGGTGTCAGCTGAGCTGGACTACTCTAGGATGTGGCTGGCATTTATTTCAGTGTAGCATATGTGGTCTCAGATCTCCTAATATTGGAGTGAGTAGAGCTCCTTCACTGCCAAATGTTGCTGCCCCTTCTCTTTCCTCTCCAGATCCTGGTTTCTATTCCTCCAGTTAACCCCTCACTATCAGCATCAATGTGAATGGGTGCTTCACAGTCAACAGCAGTACTGAGTTTGGGATTACTGTGTTTGACCAAGACACTGCTGTCACAGCTGAACATTTTGACCTTCAGCTCCTCAATGACAATTATTCACTTCATGTCAGAACTTGGAGTCAAACAATTGAGGCTAACATAAGCCCTGACTCCCTTCTTGAGATTGGACATTCTATTCCCTGGCTCAGCCTTCAGGTGGTCAGTATCAACCCTGAGGTTGATGCTGAAGGCTGGAATGCTGACTCTGGTAGCAGCAAAGCTGTTATTGAAAATATTGAGGCTGTCACTGATGCTGAAAGATTGGCCCCAAGCTATAGGGCTGAAGGCTCCTCCAATTTTCACAACAATAGTGCCAAAAATATCAATATCAACAACAAGGTCGATGTCAACTGCATTTACACCAAAGTCTACTCTTCCACAAGCAAGATCACAGTCAATGTTGAGACTCTAATTGACAATTACAATAGGTTCATAGGTTCATAGGTAAGTACTAGACTATCTGCCCGAGGGCATCTGTAAGCCTAGCCAGAATGTGTTGGCTTTCACTGACCCTTTTGATTAGTTCCCTGTGCCTCTGTCCAGCAGAGCCATTAGTTCCTTGTGCCTCTGTCCAGCAGAACCACTGCAGTGATCCCTGGGGTAAATTTTCTGTTTCTCATACACTCGTCAAGTTTTCTCTTGAAGTGTGTTAGTGAGAGGCTCTGCCTAATGTAGATTGGAATCCTGTTCCAAAGCATGGGGAGTCTCTGGGACAGGAATATATCCCTCTAGCAAGTCCTATTTACCATTGTGGTGAAGTTTAGATCCCTAGAGAGTGTGGCTCTCTGGGATTTGTTTTTTTTTTTTAGGTGGAGCATGTCCATCAATTCTGGGTTGGACATGGCCTTGTATGTCAGGCAGAGATCACCTCTGAGTAAGCGGTATGCAACAGAGTACAGCTGGAGTTTCTTCTGTTGGGCTGCATAGGGCATCTGTTTGAGGCCAGTAATCCTCTTGGTGAGCTGCTTCTGTGGTCTTTCCAGCTGTTGCAAGTGTCTTGTAAGGTACATCCCAAATGGGGCATTGTACTCTATGATGGGTCTGATGAATCATGAGTAGAGGGGCTCAATAATTTCTTTTGTTCTAGATGCAAACCCTTTTGTGATTAGGTGGGCCACATAGAAGGATTTTCTAACCACCTTGGCAATATGATTATCAAAGGAGAGATTACTATCTACTTGGGTCCCCAGATCCCTTATTACATTTTCTGTATTTAGGGGACTACCACATATGTGGTAGTTCACAGGTACTTTGTTTTTTCCAAAGGGGGTGACTATACACTTTTTGGCATTTAGCTTGAGACCATGATTTTGACACCAGGTATCCGTCTCAGTGAGACCCTTCTGGAGGATGTCTGTATCAGCTGGAGAGTCAATTATGGCCCTCAATTTGCAGTTATCTGTGAACTTGGTCAGCCATAGTCCACCTGTGCTTGCGTGTACCTCCGAGAAGTATATACTGAACAGGAGGGGTCCCCGGACGGAGCCCTGGGGGACGTCACTTGTAACTGGTTTAGAGTCAGACCTAGAGCCTGCAACTCCCACCATGTGGGTTTGATTCATGAGCCAATTGGCAACCCATCTTGTGACATAGGGTTTTATGTTCAGGCTGGTGAACTTGTCTATAATACCAGAATGGGGAATGATGTTGAAAGCCTTTGCTAGGTCTAGGTAGGCTGTGTGGACCTCCTTTCCTTCATCTAAAGCCTTGGTAACTGTCTCAAAGAAGTCCACCAGGTTTAGGAGGCATGATCTGCCCTTAACAAAGCCAAACTGTGTAGGGTCCAATGTTTGGAGGTTCCCAATGTCTCTGTTAATGAGTTACACGATGATTCGCTCCATAGCCTTGCAGACTAGGCTAGCCAGGCTTATAGGGCAATAGTTTCCAGGGTCGGTTGTGGCTCCACCTTTGTGGAGCGGGATAACTGTTGCTGTGTGCCACTCTATGGGTGCGTAATCTGTAGAGAGGCTGAGTTTGAACAGTGTGTTTAGGTGAGGGGTTAGTTCATTTTGGAGTTCGTGTAAGACACAGCCTGGGACACCATCCAGTCCCATTGAAGCTGTGTTTCTAGCTTTGGATAGGGCTGTTTTAACCTGTGTGTCAGTGATTGCCAGGTCTGTACATTCTTCTGGTATGGTTATGGGCCCTTTAGGGGGTGAGGGGGGGGGGTGAAGTTTGCACTAAACCTGTCTGCCAGAATGTTGGCAATATCAGTTGGTTCAGTGTATTTTGTGCCATTCTGCACTAACTCAGAGCAGATCTGAGAGTTTCCACTTAGGTTCTTGACATAGCTAAAGAACGCTTTGTGGTTATCTTTGGAGTTCTTGGCAATTTTTCTTTTGAAGCTAGCCTTGGATGATTTTATGAGGGATTGTAGTTTCTTGCTGATACTGATCAGGGATGTCTTTTCTTCTTGGGATTTTACTCTTTTCTGTACTAGTTTCCTCCTTCCATTGTATAGTTTGTTTATGGCAGGGGTCCACCAGACTGGTTTCCTTTTCTTGGAGGAGTGAGTCTTGGTTTTCCTTGGGATAGCATGATCCATACATTCTTGCAGGTGCTCATAGCATTCAGCAGCTTGACAGCATTGTCCTTTAGCATGGGAGCTGTGAACCTTTCCACCTCGGTTTTAAGTAATGTGACGTTTGCTTTTGAAAGGTTTTTCACAGTGGTTTCCTTGATTGGGGTGGGGACAGAATGTGGATATCCAGACTGATTAGTCTATGGTCTGATCTAACCAGTGAGGGGTTGACCTCCGGTGTAGAACACCGGTCGCCCATGTTGGTGATGACCAATATGTTGTCACCTCTGGTGGGGGTGTTGACCAGTTGACCTAGGGCATTTGAGTTTGCAAATTCTAGGAAGCGTTGGGCAAGAGAGTTAGTACTTGAGTAGTTCTTCCAGTTAATGTTTAGGTAATTGAAATCACTCAATATTAGGGCATTTGGTAGGACTTTCATATTTTTCAGTGTCTCCAGAAATGCGGAATGGGAGTCCTGGGTCATGGTGGGTGATCTGTAGCAAGCTACAATTTGAATTGCAGTTTTGCCCATTGTTAGTTGCACATGGATGATCCCTGAGGCATTGTGCTGCGCCACTAACCTGGAGGTGTGGGTATCCTTGATGAATATGGATACACCCCCGCCTTTTGTGTTTCGGTCCGGGTTCTGTGGCCGAAAAGTATGGTATGAGTTATAGCCTGGTAGTGCTGTGGTGCTCTCTGGAGCCTTAAACCAGGATTCTGTTACTGCACAGATATCGATGTTCTCCATACTGAGGAGTGCATGCATTTTGAGGTTTAGACTTCTGGCGTTGAGTAGCATTACCCTTAGTTTTTGGTTACTTGTGCTATTTACAGTGGTGGGTTTGTCTTTTGAGCCTTGCCTAAAAAAGGCACTATGGGGTTTGCAAAAGCCTTGGCCAGTATTCAAAAGCCTAAGGGTGGCAGGTGCAAGCCATCTCTTGTGAAGCAACGTGGCTTGTCGAGAATGTCATCCCGGGTGGACAGATACTGGATCCTCTTTGAATGACACCAGAAACTTAGCTAATTGTTGAAATTGATAATTTTTTCTTTATACTGTGGCATCATTCTTGGTGAGGGCAGGATGCTACTCAGGGTCAGGGTCATACCGTCTTGGGCTACATAATCAGAGAGCTCTTCCATGTCTCTTTTCATGTAATCCAGGGAGGTACGTCTCAGGTCAATCACACCAACATGGACAATGACAGAGTCGTATTTGTACTTGTTTTGGAGCATCCCGAGTGCTTGTGTTATGTGGTGGATCCTGGTGCCCGACAGGCAGCTTACTGTAACCTTCTCCTTGTCCAGCCTAGTTAGTGGGACATCAGTGTACCTGAGTATTGAGTCTCCTATTACTAGTGTGTTGGGTATGTTATTTTGCCTTAAGGGCTATGATTTCATGGCATACTGATGTGAAGTATGTGTTCCATGGTTTGTGATGGGGTGTGGAGGTTGATTGGGTGTCTACTTTGGAGGTCTCTGTTGCTTTTGCAGATTTTTATTTAGATCCTCCGAGTATGTTTTCGTGTATTTATGTGTGTTATTTGCCGGTGTTGGTTTAGTAGGTCTATGTGAGACTGGTGGTGTGTTGCAAATATTTTCCTTCTCTTGACTGTCAGTTCAACTCTTGGGTTGAGAGAGCTTTGCCTCCAGTTTGGCTGTATAATTGCATCTCTCACATATATTAGTGTTTGGTGGTAGGAGGAGAGGGTTGTCTGTGTATATGATGCAGTTGTAACATTGCCTCAAAATGCCCAGATTCACCAGTTGGACTGGAGAGTACACCTGAAACTGCCCTTTGGACATGCCTGAATAGGTAAAGTGAGCTGTTTTACTGATTGGCTGGTAGGGATGAATAGAGAGCCTTGTCCTTCTGGACAGTATAGGGGGGTCTAGTGCTAGGGTTAATTAGTGCTTGCTATGAGTTTTGAGCAAGTGCTGGACTGTGAAATGAATGGTTTGAGTGCTTAAGTTGAAAGTTTGTCTAGTTCCAAGGGAAAAATTGAAGAGTAGACTTCGTCAAGCCGGGAATAGTTTAACCCTAGCTAACCGGCACTTGCGTTTTTTATAGCAAGGAAATGAAAGAGATAGAAATTAGCCCAAAATGGCCAATAAACTACTAACTTCTGGGCTGAAACCACTCCTCCAGGGACAGATAGGCTGCTCAAAGCTCCCCTCTCTCACAGGTGAACAAAGAAACTTCCTTCTATCCAGATAAGGTATGGGCAACACAGAAATGTGTAACACAGCCCGGAATTCAGCAGTAACCTGAAAACTGGACTATACTAGTTCAGAAAGGTGGGAAACAAGTATATCTATCTATATATATATATATATATATATATATATATATATATATATATATATATATTTTTTTTTTTTTTCAGAAAATAAAGCAGATACAATAAAAAAAACACTTTAAATGCACAGAAATGGCTATCGCACTTTAGTGTGTAGCCTACAACAGTTAAACAGATTATTTAAACACAAAAATTACTTAGTTCAAGTGCAGGCAGCAAATAAGTACAATATGTAACAGAAACAAGCTTTTTAAATCGCAGAAATGCTACAAAATTGGCATTTTAGGCGGAATTAGTTAAAGACAGCAAGAAAATGCAGAAAAATTATACTTAATCACTCCAAATTCTTTCTTTTGTCTCTCGGCTGCTGTAGAACTCTGCAGGACACCCGGCAGGCACTTGCTGAGCTGAATACAAGTGCAAAACAAAAACCACGCAAATGTTTTTTTATAGCAGGGAAATGAAAGAGATAGAAATTAGCCCAAAATGGCCAGTAAACTACTAATTTCTGGGTACAGCAAACAAAGCGCACAAATTTCAGAAAGAAACAGTTCAAATAAGCAGGCACAATAAGCCTTTAACCAGAAATTCCCAGCTCAGAAGGGCAGGATCTAGCCTCTCCTTTTAAAATAATTATATCCACCACCAGCCCCACAGGATTCATAGCCTTCAGAAGACCAAGTGAAGAATACCAAGAGGATAGGGCACAAACATTTGCACCAACATTAATGGGAGGACAACCATAAGACATCAAATGCTTGAGCTTGAAAAAAAAACTGCATCACTTTTGTGTAGAATAAGTTAACAAAATGCTATGGCATGAGCTTTTAGACATGTAAGAAGACAGAGGGTCACAACAGAGTAAAGTTTTACTGACAGATACAGAATACACACTGTCAGTACTAGATCTCTGGACTACGGAACTCCCTAAAATGACTTTGACAGGTACATGAGAAACAGAAAAAAGGGAAAGTCAAGGCAGCATTATCCAACCTGGACTTCAAGACAGGACCTTGGTGGAATTCATGGTTATGAGTAGGGTCAACTCTGCTGGGCAATATTTTTTGTAATGTGGCATATCAACAAGCAAGGAAAAACCAATTACTATCCCCTGTCATGGGAAGCTGTGAAGGTTTCAGAATGGACAGTATTATTATACTTTCAGATAGCAATGCACATTCTTGGTTGAACCAATTCTTTAGCAGACAGGGTCTGTAACTATTTTCTGATGTCACATATGTGGTCCCACAGTCTGGCTGAATGATATTTTCACTGGGACAGCCTTGCTGCAATCTGTTTGCATATCCAACAAACACCAGCTGTGGCAACTTCTCCCTCATTCCTCCACATGAACTGACACCATGGGACACTACTCTGTAATTGGCAGACAGGGGTGTTAATGTTTCCCCACCTTTCCCCATAATAATGGGATTCATACAGAAAGCAGGTTGTGCAGAGCCACAGTAATTTTACATCCTATTTTTGGCTTCAACAAGTGTGGTCCCTAAATTAGCAAAGAAACTGAATTGTTGGAAGCAAGTAGCTAGAAAGGGAGGGGTGGTGAAGTGGAAATGTCAGGGTATAGGCACTGAAAAAGGGGTAGGGGAATAATGGGCAAAGGACAAGGTCAGAGAGATTTTTAGATGAGTCTAGAACAGATGCTGCAGTTAACAAGGTATAATAAGTGGAGCATATAGAACACTGCGTGATAACTATAAGACTCAACCAGAGGAAGTAGAAAAGATTCAGAAGAGAGACTGGAAGGGCAATTTGCTAAGGAGCAGTGGGAGGACATCTGTATGACTCCTGAATGTACATCCAAGCCCAGAAGGTTTAGGATTTTTGCTAGGAAGTATTTGTATAGGTATTTTTATACCCCAAGCAGATTTCAGAGGCTTTTCCTTAGGCAGATGACAAGTACTGGAGGTGTGATGGGAAAGAGAGAAGTAATTGGGAACATGTTTTGGGGAGTGCAAATAACTGGCACATTTTGAAGGTTCACTACAGAGTTCTTTGTCAGAGATGTTGGAGAGCAAATGGTCATAACTGAAGAAATTATTATTTTGAGCTGGTACAGGATTTCGGTTGCCTGGACATAGTAAGGGCT